>NW_017963669.1:10799-105404 GCF_001661405.1 Williopsis jadinii
GTTTTTTGGTTCCGAATTAGATGAACATGCCAGGCATCCCCGAAGAGCCCATGGTTGGTGACCTTTATGATATGATTGTGGAAAACTCGCCACACTTGAATGGAGAGAATACGCCTGAGCTTGCAGCAAACCCAGAGAGAATAGTGGAGGACCCTTTAACAAAGTATGTCATTGATGAGGTAAACCCTCAAACGCAAGATACGGGGAATGATAAGTATAGTGTCACTGCCGGAACCTCGAATCAACAAGCCTTTAAGCCATCACACACGAGTATTTATACACACGATGGCTCACAGAATGATTACTTTGCAGAGGAAGGTCCCTGGCAACTGGAGTACCCTGAATATGCAGTTCTGGACACAGTATTGGTAGATGAATACAGCAACTCTCTCATCAAACCAAATCAAAACGAGCAAAGTGACGAGAATATTGAAGAAGTACTGGAAAAGATGATTCTGAATGCTATTAACATTGATATCACAAAAGAGCTGCACAGCCCTTATTCGTTTGCAGGTAACAAGCTAAGGCAAGCAAATTCAAAGCATAGCTTCAAAAGCACTTTTAATGGACGTTTAGGAGTAAATCTCCCTGTCAAAAATAACCAGCACATCCCAAGCGATAAACACATGACTTCTGAATCACAAGAAATTGCAGGCAACGCTCTACCGATAGATCCTATTAGATACACCAAAGAAACCAAGCAAATTATCAAGTCGTTTCAATCTAAGGTACCAACATCTTCTGGTGCTCTTGGAAAAGTGCTTGAGAAGGTAAACAGAGTTGAAGAGCTTGCAGAAGAAGATGTAGAACACATACACGATCTGGATTACGATGATGATGACGACAGTGATGGAGATGATTATGACGCTTACGCCAAATAGGAGATAGTACCTTAGCCAATTGCATGTAATAAAATATTAAGCTTATGAACTTATGGTATAAATATTTTGCTGTAACCCTCCACTTTAGCTCTGCAACACACACAAATTCCGAAACCCCTAATACCCAAGCTCATACGACAACCTTCACAAAGTGAGAAACACTTGCATGGCCATAACACCACGGATCTTGGTTCTGTTTGACACACAACACATGTCAATTCCTCACTGGTGTGCTCGTGATCATCGATATCGTTTGCATTGTGATTATGTCTAGCACATTGGATAACCTCTTCTAATAACCCATCTCTGTTCAGCTCTCCATATTGTCTTCTTGTCAATCTTCTATCCTGTGATAAGTGTAGCCTCATAGTATGAATCAACGACATCTCTTCCGTATCCTGTGTATTTGGAGAGATCCAGTGAACTATATCATCTGGAGTAAACAATTCATTTAATGTCGATGCTTTTTCAGTCTGATGAATCACTCTTTGGCGTAAGCGTGCCTTCGCCAGCGTAGGCACGTATTCTTGATCCATTTCCAGTTCATCCAATTCCGAATCGTACTCCAATGGATCGACTTCAGATTCTTCATCTTCCGATTCACGAGGTACAAAGTCCTCAGAAGTATCAACATCCTCCAATTGTAAAGAATCATCCAATAAACACGAGGTTGAATCGTTTGAATGGCGCAGATTTCCATAGAGTTGAGGCGTTGGTAATTTCTTCGTCGTGGGGTTCGGTTTATGACGAATAAGTTGTATGGCCAACAAGAGCAACGCTTGTAACAACTTAGCCATGTTAGCAAATTTCTTGTACAAGTTCCAATTTCTGTAAAAGGGAATGTCTTGACTTGATGGTTTAGTCTGCTTCAACTCCACCAAGTCTGGGTTATTCTCCAGCTTGTTCAAGTATCCACTTACTAAATGGTGCTGCTCCAAATAAGTTCCCTTAGACAATGTCAAAGCTGGTAACTCGTTGACGTATTGTTTATCCTCCACTGCTGTAAACATGATATATCCAAATCTCATAAGCGCAGAGTTAAAATCATCGTTTAGTTGTAAGTTAAGAGAATCTTTCAAGTTTTCCATCATAGGCGTATAGGTAAGTGTAGAAGCATCACCACCGTTCATCAACACACTCAGTTCGTAAAGTGCAACACAGAACGTTGTCGTGACCAACACGAACAACTGAGGGAACACCGATCCCAGCACGACGCTAGGCATGTACTCCAGTTCACCATAGTATATGGTCAAACAGTAAAACAGCAGAAATGATATACCCAAGATTGTTGAAGGTATAAGTTGGTACTTCTTCAGGCCCAACAACCCCACGGTATGTGTCGTGAGTTGTGTTATCAATGAGAAACAGCATATGATCAGTAAATGAGGCGACGGAATCTTCATTCTTTGACACTCCTGGAATGCTATGGAATGCTCAAACAACGTTAACCCAGTGTCATTTGAAGGCGATTGGCCTGAAGTTATAGACACAAACGTTTCTAAGAACTGGGATATGCACAGAGTCATGAAGACGCTCCACAGTAAAGAATGGACAGGCTGACGTTCTTCTGGTAGGTAGTCCAGCACCATGTCGTGGAATGGATGGTAGATATATGCAAACTGAACAACCACGAACCATAAGCATCTCAGGATCATGGACAAGGCAAACAGACGGAGGATCCACTTGGGCCATCTCGGTGCGCGTGGGTTATGCCTTCTTGAGCTGGCAAACACCGCAGTTCTGTTCAGCACTATGGCCATAATCATACAAACGCCCGAGTAAGGACTTATGAAGTAGTGAAACACCGTGAACCTGTGATTGTTGGCATTGCTGTTGTTGTTGGTGTGGTTATTGGCGGTCGAACCCACTGCACCGACGTTGCTTTCGATACCTCCAGTAGGTTGTTGTGCTACCCTTTTGAACGCCCTAAGCATGGACGTGATAAGCCACGAGCCAGCCGACGGTGAGGAAGAGTTGGTTGTATTCATAGCTGCCTCTTCTGCAGTGCCTCTCTCGTGACAGTAGAACGAATTTGCAATAGGACAAGAAGAATGAATAGCAGCTCTTGAATCCTCCTTCGGTACGATTCATCCGAGCGGTGATTACATAATCACAGCCCGGAAGTAATATCAGCACGTGACATATACCCTCGCTTTTCTTTATGTCCGGTTTTGCTTTCTTTTTTTTTTTTACCCCGGCGGTGGAGAAAAGGCATCGAGTCATAAGTCACCTGAAAATTTCCGTAGTGAAATGCTGCTTTTGTCTGCTTTCTTCTTTCTTTCTTCTCGTCAATCCATTGGAAACAAACTAAACAATGCCACATCTCTTCTCTAACATCGAACAATTGCCACCAGATGCTCTGTTTGGTCTGAAGGCCCGTTACGTTGCCGATGACAGAGCCACCAAGGTTGATTTGGGAATCGGTGCTTACCGTGATGAGAACGGTAAGCCATGGGTGCTTCCATCTGTCAAGCGTGCTGAGAAGTTGCTCCAGGAGGACCCTTCCTATAACCATGAGTATCTGCCAATCCAAGGTTTCGCACCTTTTGTCACAGCTGCTGCCCAGGTTATCCTAGGTGAAGACTCACCTGCAATTGCAGAGAAGCGTCTGGTTTCTGTCCAGTCCCTGTCAGGTACCGGTGCACTTCACGTTGCTGCCAAGTTCATCAAGAAGTTCTATTCAAAGTCTGAAACTGTCTACCTCTCCAAGCCAACATGGGCCAACCACTTCCAAGTTTTCGAGACAATTGGTCTCAAGACTGCTACCTATGCCTACTGGAAGGATGAGACAAAGTCTTTGGACCTGGAAGGGTACCTGAGAGACATTGAATCCGCACCAGAAGGCTCAGTGTTCTTGCTTCATGCTTGTGCCCATAACCCAACAGGGCTGGACCCAACCCCTGAGGAGTGGACGCAAATCTTGAATGCCATCAAGAAGAAGAACCACCTTCCTATATTCGACTCTGCATACCAAGGTTTCGCCTCTGGTTCCTTGGAGAAGGATGCCTGGGCCCTCCGTGAAGGTGTCAAGATTCTCAAGGAGACCCCAATCATCGTGTGCCAATCGTTTGCTAAGAACGTTGGTATGTACGGTGAAAGAGTTGGTGCCTTCCACTTGGTGCTGCCAACTGATGAGAACAAGGCGGCCATATTGTCTCAACTCCAAGTGTTTACAAGATCCGAGCTGTCCAACCCACCAGCCTACGGTGCTAAGGTTGTTGCCAAAGTATTGACCACACCAGAGTTGAGAAAGCAATGGCAAGATGACCTCATCACCATGTCTCAGAGAATCCACAAGCAAAGATTGGCTCTAAGAGACCGCCTCGTGAAGCTACAAACTCCAGGCAACTGGGACCACATCGTCAACCAGCAAGGTATGTTCTCCTTCACAGGGCTCTCAAAGGAACAAGTTGCAAGATTGGAATCCAAGCATGCCGTGTACATGACCGCCAATGGTCGTGCTTCAGTTGCCGGCTTGAACGAGCACAACGTCGAATACGTTGCAAATGCTATCGATGAGGTTGTCCGTAGTGCTTCAAAGTTGTGATTTTGGAGGGGGCCGTATATAAACGTATATATTGTACCATCTATAAAGACTCATGTTTTGTTTCTATAATGTAAACATTGAAACTGATGATGATGTGCTCTTCCTACCCTCAATCAACAAAGAAAGCGAGGAAAAACAAGCCTTTGCCCTTCAAACAGCGGGAAAAAAAAGGAGAAAAAAAGTAAACAAGGCCAAAACAGCAACAAAACACTCACAGCGGCTAAGGAAAGCACACAGCGGTTAAGGGTCATGCTCAAGTTACAAGTTGTTCTTGTTCCTCCAAGTGCTTTGAAACAACGTCAGCAGCAACCGTTGAGAAGCCAATGGGGGAATACGGCTGCTATTCAATCCTCATCTCCTTTCCCAAGGGATCTGGGGACTTCAACGCCAAACACGTCAAATATCAGTAGTTCGGGTGGTAATGGCAATGGCAACGGAAACAGCAGTGGAATGTTTGGATTCCAACCACTGAGAAAGTTTTTGCACATAACACGTCGAGACAAGGAGTTGTTTGAAGTTGGGTTGGAGATTAGAGCGAGGTTCTCGAAGTTGTACCCGGATGAAGAGCCTCTAGAGATATTGAAGTTGCAAGATTCGAATGAGTGCGACTTGGATCCGGATTACATTGTTGGCGATATCTTTGATGTGGACAATGTTGTTCGTGTTTTGCTTCTCAACGAAGTTGTGCCACTAGACATTACGATGGAGAAGGAGGTGGTTGCAAGAAAGAAACGTCGTGCATCTGGTGGTAACTCATCCACACTGACAATACCAAAGAAGAGAATCATCTCAAAACAACCACACCGCGGTGATACCTCTGTTTGGAGCAATGTTGAGAGCGACGTGAGAAGATCCAATCTATCCAACCAGATCTATCCGGAGAAGTCGTTCAATTTGTCTATCAACGATGACTCTGAAGTTTCTCTGCCCCCTCCTGAAGAAGATGAGACCAGGTACGAGGATCCAAAGAAGCACAAGCCTCTGCCAACATCACCTTTACCTTCGTCAAAGAGAATAACTTCGGGCATGCTCGTTGCTCCGGAACCTCAGTTGAAGGATGCTGCGGAGGCTACGTTGCACGAACAGGAGATCAATGAGAAACTGGCACAGAAGAGAATTCCGTCAAAGAGAACTGTTCTCGAACAAGAGGAAGAGGAAGAGGGAGAACAAGAGGAAGAACAAGAGGAAGAACAAGAGGTAGAGCAAGAGGTAGAACAAGAGGTAGAGCAAGAGGTAGAACAAGAGGTAGAGCAAGAGGTAGAACAAGAGGATGAGGAAAAAGGAAAGCAAGAGGATGAGGAAAAGGGAAAGCAAGAGGATGAGGAAAAGGGAAAGCAAGAGGATGAGGAAAAGGGAAAGCAAGAGGACGAAAAGAAAGCACCAATCAGTAGAAAATCCAGTCCAGCCCTAAGTGAGATCTTAAGCTCCAGTAAAGATACTAGTGTTCACAAGACTGCATTTACAGAATCTGAAGATGAAAGTGAAGATGGAGATGAAGATGGAGATGAAGATCAACAGAATACTGTTATTTACCACAAGAAAGAACAACCAACTCAATTACTCAACACCCAGGAAGAGGAATCAGGACAGCCAGCTGATATAACGGACTCTTTGACTCTTGGCCCAGAGTTTACCAAAAAAGAAGTGATTAAGATCTTCGAAACTGGTAGAATCCCAGCATCTGTGAAGAAGAAATTGGAAAAGTTTGCATGCGCAAAACTCACTATACCAATCACTGGTTCCGATAATGGTCCTCGTTCTGCAAGAACTTCTCGTGCTGCTGCTGTTGCAGCCCTCAAAAAGATTGTTCAAGCCAAATTCCCAGACTTAGACTTCCCAGAGAGGCTTGGCCGTTCTAATGGAACACCAACTAAGACGGAGAACCTTTCACGTACAGCATCCAATGGTAATGTTGTGGAAGAAGAAGACAACATAAATAGTAAGGAGGAAAAAGAAGAAGACAACATAAATAGTAAGGAAGAAAAAGAAGAAGATAGCGAGGATGATGATGATGATGATGATGATGATGATGATGATGATGATGACGATGTTGTCGTTTACAAGAAGGAGATACTGCAGAAGACAGAGGATCTAAACCCACCTGCTCCAGAGAAGCCCGTCAAGGCTTCTTCAAAGATTTCACAAAATGTGACCGAGCCTCAGTCAACGGTTACTCTTGAGGATGTTCGGAACAATATTACTCATTCAAAGTCTGACATCTCTGAGGCTCAGGGACCTAAGGAAGCTCGGGTGGAACAACCGCCGGAAAGCTCCAAGTCAACAGAATCCACAAACGTTACGAAATCCAATGCTGAAGAAGCGAAACCTGCTCAAAAGTTACAGACAGAGAATACTGAACCATCAATTGCAGCAAACATTTCCAACACATTAACTACTTCGCCTGCTGGTCCAATGGGTTCATCTGAATCAGACCTGAGCTCCTTTAAGAGAGTATTACTTCACAGGGCACATCTCTCCAATCCAGGCCTTCCAGAGCCTTTAGATAGTGAAGTACCTGGAATTAAAGAGATTGATGACAAATTGGGATCTACAACAACAACACTTGACGAGAAGAGAGCATTGTTGATTCAGAGAAAAAAGCTTATCAGAAACGCTAAGAGACGTGAACAGTACAAAAAACAAAAACTTGAAGGTACCACACCTCACAAGCCAAGTCAATCTACACAGACCCCATCAAAGATTCCAGCTACTCAATCATCACAGGGCTCGTCTGAGGCTTATAAATCAGCACATGTTTCGGTAAAAACGGTACAACCTGTACCAGATGTTATTCAAAGTACACCAACTGCTAAAATATCTGCAACATCTAAAACAGATGCTGCACCAAATGCGTTGCAGACTATTTCAGGTAAAACTGAAACAAAAGGGGAATCAGATAGTTCCAGCTCGGGCTCTGGGTCAGAATCAGAGTCAGAGTCAGAATCAGAATCAGAGGAGGAAGAGAAGTCCTCAAAGACCCCAAGAATTGTCAATACACCAAAGACGATCTCTCAGTCTGCGTCGAGGACTGAAACTTTGAGAACGAACGCTGCAAAAACTGTGAATTCTAATAACTCAATCTCTCAAACTCAACCGGCAACACCGTCCATATCCCAGAAGAAAAAAGGTATCAACTCACGCAAATCACTGAGCTCGTTGACCGACCTTGCCTCACGTGGTGTTCCTGATGTTCAGGATTCTCTAACACCAAAATCCAACAGACAATCAGTCGCCTCGAGTTCTAAGAAACCTGAAAACGAGTCGGAAAATGACAGCTCTGACAGCTCAAGTTCTGACAGCTCAAGCTCTGACAGCTCAAGTTCTGACTCTGATTCCGATTCAGACAGACCAAGTCAAAAATTCCTCAACGCTAAGGCTGCAAGTGATCTTGTTGGTGGTAAACCAAAGAAAAAAAGAGTTAGTAGTGCATTCAGAGGGTTGATTGATGATGCTAACAAGAGATGACAAGCAACTACGTGTGTACATTATATGACCAAGTTTGTAATATTAAAGGAGAATAAAGCAAGAAGGAAAAAGGAAAAAGATTAGCATAATAATCACTTCATTCATCGTTAACGTTGATGTTGTTGTTATTGTCGCTGTTGCTGTTGACCTTCGATAAAGCCCATAGCTTCAGATTGCGTAATTTCACTGACAGAACTGATTTTGTTGTTGAACATAACACCGTAGAATTTGTTGGCGACTTGTAACATCTCTGGTCTAAACGTCGTACAAATGAATTGGGCATTAGCACTCAACTCGTGGATCATATCAGCCACCGCAGTTCTGTACTGTGTATCTAAATTGGCGTCAACTTCATCAAACAAGTAGAAAGGTGCAGGATCTGATTTTTGTATAGCAAGAATCAATGCAATGGCACACAGGGATTTTTGACCTCCAGAGAGTTGCTCAATACGCTGTTGTTCATCATTCTTGGAGTTGAACGACACTTGGATGGATACACCACTGTAGTTATCGATGCTAGATTCGTCGTCTTCATGACCAATATCATTTTCATAGTCGTCATACTGAGAGGATGCGGTATCCTTGTTATGACGTTGCATGATGAGATGACCAACTCCCTTAGGAACCAACTTCTCAAAGACTTCACTGAATGACACAGACACCTTATTGAAGGTCTTTTCAATGGCATCATTTTTTCTCTCGCTCAAGTGGTCCATCAAATCCATAATACTCTTCTCAGATTTGTCTAGTTCCTTACGACGTTCAACCAAACTATCTCTCTGCTTTGTGAAATTCATATACTGTTCGAGTGCCTTTCGGTTGACATGGCTGAACTTTTCAAGACCTTTAGTTACAACAGCAAGCTTTCGTAGCAGTTCATCGACATCAAACTCATCGTCCTGATTGAATGCCGCATCCGGTAGAGTACCAAGTTGCCTAATCTTGGCTTGTATATCTTCTCTTCTCTTTGTCAAAATCTGTCTCTTTGACATGTACTTCTCTGAGTTCCTTTGGAAATTCTCAAGAGTCTTGATGAGCTTACGCTGTTGGGCATCAGCTGCAGTCAACTCTTCATGAAACTTCTTCAATTCAGCGTTGTTCCCCTCACTCTTGGTACGTACTTCTATTAAAGATGATTCTGCATTGGCAAGTTCTTCATGATACATTGCAACTTCCTGCTCCAATTTGTTGATGAGCCCCCCATTGGTGACACTATCTTTCTGTTGTTGTCTCTTCAACAACTCCTGTAAACGAGGTTCCAAATTCTCCCCCAGCTCAAGCGTCAACTTGGTTAGCTCGGAGTCTCTGACCAAAATATCATCAATGGTACTGTTCAGCTTAGTATCGAGCTGAGATAGTGTTTTGTTTAGCAATTCCAGTTCATTCTTTTCTTCTACGGAGAGATCTTCTTCGAAGTCGGAAGCCAGCTCCCTCTCAAAATCGTCCAACTTTGTTTCCAAAGTGACAACCAGAGCTCTATTTTGAGTAATTTGTTGTTCCAAGAGCTTCAAAGACTCTTCCAGTTTGAACTTCTCATTGAGTTTATTCGACAGAGTTGATTTGAAACTGTTCTTGGAGGAAACCAATTCGTCATAACTTGAGTGTAGAGCTGTCAACTCGTTACTAATTCGCAAGATTTCTTGCCCCTTCTTGTCAATGGAGCTCTTGATCCTTAACAGCTCAACCTCTTGACTTGAAAATTCATTGGACTTTTCCTGTCTGGTCTTCATAGCTTCCATTCGGGACTTCCTGAAATCGTAGTAACCACCAGTCAATACACCCTTTCTGTCAGCTTTATCACCGTCTAAAGTGATGGCATTAAGCTTGAACTCTCGTGAAAGTTCGTAGCCTCTTTCCAGATCAATAGTAACGATTGTTTTGCCAAAGGTTTGTTTGACTGCTGCTTCAATTTCCGGATTGAATCCAATCTTTTTGATCAGTGGAACACAATCATTAGAATCTGGATATACTTGGTCTTTAACTTGCAACCTATTAAGAGGGATAAAAGTCACACGGCCAGCTTTTTCTCTGATAAGCTCATTCATAAGTGTAGTTGCAGTATCATCGTTATCCACGATAACGTGAAACAACGAATTTCCAGCGATCACCTCAACAGCTGTTCGGTACTTCTGGTTAACTTGGATCAGCTCTCCAAGAGCACCGTAAACACCCGTCAACCCCAATCTTGCGGTGATACGTTTGATAGCCTGGAGACCATTTGCCAATTGTCTGTCCATTGTTTGACCAACTTGTCTCTCTGCTTTGTTCAGATCCTCGCGTAAAGAATCCAAAATCGTCTTACAACGGTTTTCCTCTCTCCAAAGAGCTTTGCGTTGGTCATTCTCTCTGGAGTATTGATCTCTCAGGGATGCAATCTTTTCCTCAATTTCAAGGATCTCTGCCTGTGCTGTTGGACCGTTGATGCTATCTTGAATATCGTGAATTTGATCAACAACAGTGGATAATTCTTGTTTCAAGTTCGACAATTCACTTTCAGTTGTGGCTATAAGAGACTCCTTCATTGATTTATCCGTTTTCAACTGATTCATCTGGGACTCAATCCAACTGTTTCTATCTGATTTGTTATTGAACATCGAATAGCGACCTTGCTTGGAGTACAACAGATTCTGTTTAGTCTTTGCCTGTGAAATTTCCAATCTCAGTTGTTTCTCCAGACTCTTTAACTGTTCAACTTCTGGTTTTTTTGAAGCAATTGAATTCTTTGTATCTTGAATCTTTGATCTGATTTGATCGATGGCTTTTGTAGCTGTTTTGATAGTTTTCTGTTCAGAAGCAAACAATTCCTTAGCCTCCGACAGCTCTGCGGTTTTTCGGTACAGCTTCTTCGTTATATCATTAACAATTGAGTTCTGCTGATCATAATCAATACTGAGCAATTTTTGTTTGTGCTTTGCAGAGTCGATGAACTTGTTGAGTTCTAAGACAAGGGCCTCTCTTTTCTCCAAATTCTCGACAAATTTGTGGGAGTTTTCCACAGCATTTTGGTATTCACTATCGATCTCATCTATCGAAGTTGTAATATCTTCCAGGTCGTGGTCGTAAAGGATAAACTCGTAGATTTTCTTATCCCTTTCCAAATCTTGAAACTTCTTCAACTCATCCTTTTCAGAGTCAAGATCCGCCAATCTCTCCTGGATAAACTCGAGCATTTCATCAACCTTATCTCTTTGGACCTTAGTTCTCGTCATCTCCTTCTGAGACTCTTTCAGCTTATTCTCGAAGACCTTTGCACCTGCAACTTCTTTCAACAAGTTCAACCTCTCCTGGTCCTTTGCGTTTGTCAATGCAGTGATACGACCTTGGGGAACAATATAATAAGGGTTTGATTTGGAGAAGCCTGCACTCTCCAGCAGCTGCATTACGTCGGTTCTAGTAGAGGACTTGTAATCCAAGGAATAGTCATCCTTTTTCAGCCCAATTGTTCTTCTGATAACGACCTCGTCTTTACCTGTTGGGAATCTCCCATCGGAATTCTCAAACACAATCTCGACGAAAGCCGACAGGACCGTTCCAGAACCCTCGTGGATTAACCCTTGTCTTTCCTCTTTAGTCATTCTCGTGTACTGGTCACTTAGAACGAATCTAATAGCGGCAAAGAAGTTGGACTTACCAGAACCATTACGACCAACGACAACGTTATGGGCCGGTGAGAGGTCATCGATTGTCGTAGTGTTCTTGTAGGTCTTGAACCCTTGGATGACGATTCTTTTGATGTGCATCGATTCCTTGAGCTTTCTGCGATGTGTACACTTGAGGAAGAGTTGAGTTGAAGAAGAAGCTCAAGTACAAAAAAACACATAAACTACGCGTCCGTCTTTCCTTCACTTTCGCGTCGCGTCGCGTAAGCACCGATTCTACACCCGCACACCTAAACACCTGAACATTTGTCTTATCATCACGTGACTCGGTAGGAGCAGCACTCAACGTCCCCAACAAAAAGTTTTGGAAATTTGGCCCGCCAACAAAAAAAACTACAATGAGCGTTTTTGTGGCATCCAAAAAAACGCGTTGGGCTTCTCATCGCCAGCGGCTAACGGTGTAAACAAATTGTGCTTTTCTATATAAACAAGCCAATTTCTCCTCTGCGTACACACCACCCAAACAACACCAACAACACCATAAAATCAAACGATGCGTCCAGAAATTGAGCAAGAATTGGCGCATTTGCTTTTGACAGAGCTTTTGGCTTATCAATTTGCCAGTCCAGTCAGATGGATTGAGACTCAAGACGTGTTCTTGAAGGATTATAACACCGAGAGAGTTGTTGAGATTGGACCTTCTCCAACTTTGGCGGGAATGGCCTCCAGAACCATCAAGGCCAAGTACGAGTCCTACGATGCTGCTTTGTCATTGCAGAGACAAGTCTTGTGTTACGCTAAGGATTCCAAGGAGATTTACTACACTCCTGATCCTGTTGAAGCGCCTACCGAGGCCCCTGCCGCTGCTACTACTAGCGCTGCCGCCCCTGTTGCTGCTGCCACTGCTGCCCCTGTTGCCGCTGCCGTTGCTGCTGCTCCTGCTGCTGCTCCTGCTGGACCTGTCGCTGACATCCCAGATGAACCGGTTAAGGCTTCCTTGTTGATCCATGTCTTGGTTGCCCAAAAGTTGAAGAAACCATTGGACCAGATTCCAATGTCTAAGGCTATCAAGGATTTGGTCAATGGTAAGTCTACAGTTCAAAACGAAATCTTGGGTGATTTGGGTAAGGAATTTGGTGCCACTCCCGAAAAACCAGAAGATACACCATTGGATGAGTTGGCTGAACAATTCCAAGAGAGCTTCAACGGTGCATTGGGTAAACAATCTTCTTCTTTGATTGCAAGATTGATGTCATCTAAGATGCCGGGTGGTTTCTCTGTTTCTGTTGCCAGAAAATACTTGCAATCCCGCTGGGGATTGGGTTCTGGTAGACAAGATTCTGTCTTGTTGATGGCCTTGACTGAAGAGCCTGCATCTCGTTTGGGTAACGAAGGTGATGCTAAGGCATTCTTGGATGGCATCGCTCAAAAGTACGCTTCAAAGGCTGGTATCTCTTTGGCTTCTGCTGCCGCTGGTGCTGGCGCTGCCGCTGGTGGTGCCGGTGGTGCCACAATTGATGCTGCTGCCTTTGAAGAATTGACAAAGGATAACAAGATCTTGGCCCGTCAACAACTGCAAGTATTGGCTCGTTACTTGAAGATGGATTTGAACAAGGCTTCAAAGGTTGTCGATCAACAAAAGGACACTCTCAAGGACTTGCAGAGCCAATTGGACTTCATCACAAATGAATTGGGTGAAACCTTTATTGATGGTCTCTCATCCTCATTCTCTAGAAAGAAGGCCAGAGTCTTTGATTCCTCATGGAATTGGTCAAGACAATCCTTGTTGACCTTGTACTTTGAAATCATCCACGGATTGTTGAAGAGAGTCGACAGAGAATTGGTCTCTGAAGCTATCAACATTATGAACCGTTCAAACGCTGCCTTGATTAAGTTCATGGAGTACCACATCAACAAGGCGAAGGGTAAAACCGATGAAAACTACGTCTTGGCTCACGAGCTGGGTTCTCAGTTAATTGAAAACTGTAAGGAAGTTTTGGACATTGACCCTGTCTACAAGGATATTTCCTACCCATTGGCCCCAAAGACCACTGTTGACCACAAGGGTAACATCTCTTACTCTGAGGAGCCAAGAGAGAATGTTCGTAAGTTGCAGCAATACGTTCATGAAATGGCTCAAGGTTCCACCATAACCAAGGAGGAGAGACCAACCATTGCTGATGATTTGACAAAGGTTTACAAAGCCATTACAAAGCAAACTGAAGTTTCAGAATCATCCAAGATTCAATTGGAGAAAGTTTACGGTGAATTGATTAAATTCTTGGAATCCAACGATGAGATTGAGATGCACAGATCCACCACTGTTGCTGGTATCAACGATGACAACTTGGATACTGATTCTGCGAAGGAAGTTGCTTCTTTGCAAAAGAGTTCTTCTATCTCAAACCCAGTCTCTAAGGCCATTCCACCAGAAACCATTCCTTTCTTGCACTTGAAGAAGAGATTGCCAAACAACGAATGGTCCTATGACCGCCAACTGACATCTGTGTACTTGGATGGTTTGGAGCAGGCTGCTGTTAACGGTGTTACTTTCAAGGAGAAGTACGTCTTGATGACTGGTTGTGGTGCAGGATCTATTGGAGCAGAGGTCTTGAAGGGTTTGTTGCAAGGTGGTGCCAAGGTTATCGTCACGACTTCTAGATTCTCCAAGAAGGTCACTGACTTCTACCAAGAGATGTACGCAACCTATGGTGCTAGAGGTTCGACTTTGGTTGTTGTTCCATTCAACCAAGGCTCCAAGCAAGATGTCAATGCCCTCGTTGAGTACATTTACGACGATGTAAAGAAGGGTGGTTTAGGTTGGGATTTGGACGCCATCATTCCATTCGCTGCCATTCCAGAGAATGGTATCGACTTGGCTCAAATTGACTCCAAGTCTGAATTGGCCCACCGTATCATGTTGACCAATGTCTTGAGAATTATGGGTGCTGTTAAACAACAAAAGTCTTCCAGAGGTATTGAGACAAGACCAGCTCAAGTTATCTTGCCATTGTCTCCAAACCATGGTACTTTTGGTAGTGATGGTTTGTACTCTGAGTCCAAGTTGTCCTTGGAGACTTTGTTCAACAGATGGTTCTCTGAAAACTGGGCTAACCAACTCACCATCTGTGGTGCCGTTATCGGCTGGACTAGAGGTACTGGTTTGATGAGTGCTAACAACATCATCTCTGAAGGTATTGAGAACTTGGGTGTGAGAACTTTCTCTCAAGCGGAGATGGGATTCAACTTGTTGGGTCTCTTGACTCCGGAAATCACGCAATTGTGTCAAAAGTCACCTGTTTGGGCTGATTTGAACGGTGGTTTGCAGTTCATCACCCAGTTGAAGGACAAGACCAACCAACTGAGACAAGATATTTTGGAATCTTCTGATATCAGAAAGGCTGTTTCTATTGAGACAGCTATTGAGCACAAGGTTGTTAACGGTGAGAACGCTGATGCACCTTTCGCTAAAACTCAAATCAACCCAAGAGCTAACCAGAAGTTCGACTTCCCAGAGTTGAAGCCATATGAAGAGATCAAGAAGCTTGCTCCAAACTTGGAAGGTCTGTTGAACTTGGAAAAGGTCGTTGTTGTCACTGGTTTTGCCGAAGTTGGTCCATGGGGTTCTTCTAGAACTAGATGGGAGATGGAAGCATACGGCGAATTCTCCTTGGAAGGTTGTATCGAAATTGCCTGGATTATGGGCCTCATCAAATACCATAATGGTAACCTGAAGGGTAGACCATACACTGGTTGGGTTGATGCGAAGACCAATGAACCAGTTGAAGACAAGGACGTTAAGTCGAAGTACGAGGCCTATATCTTGGAGCACTGTGGTATTAGATTGATTGAACCAGAGTTGTTTAACGGTTATGATCCAAAGAAGAAGGAATTCATCCAGGAAGTCGTTATTGAGGAGGACTTGGCTGAGTTTGAAGCTTCTAAGGATACTGCTGAACACTTCAAAGCTCAACATGGTGAAAAATGTGAGATCCAAGAAAATGCAGAGACTGGTGAGTACACTGTCAAGTTGTTGAAGGGTGCTACCTTGTACATTCCAAAGGCCCTCAAATTTGACCGTTTGGTAGCTGGTCAAATTCCAACTGGTTGGGATGCTAGACGTTATGGTATTTCCGAAGATACCATTTCCCAAGTTGATCCAATCACTCTGTTTGTCTTGGTTGCTGTTGTGGAAGCATTCATCTCTGCTGGTATTTCTGACCCATATGAGTTGTACAAGTACATCCATGTTTCCGAGCTTGGTAACTGTTCTGGTTCTGGTATGGGTGGTGTTTCAGCTCTTCGTGGTATGTTCAGAGATCGTTACAAGGATCAACCAGTTCAAAACGATATCTTGCAAGAGTCTTTCATCAACACAATGTCCGCTTGGGTTAACATGTTGTTGTTGTCTTCTTCTGGTCCTATTAAGACCCCTGTTGGTGCATGTGCCACTGCTGTTGAGTCTTTGGACATTGGTTTCGAGACCATCGTTTCCGGTAAGGCCAAGGTCTGTATCGTTGGTGGTTACGATGATTTCCAAGAAGAAGGTTCTTATGAGTTCGGTAACATGAATGCTACCTCTAACACATTGGATGAATTTGAGCAAGGTCGTGCTCCATCTGAGATGTCCAGACCAGCTACCACAACAAGAAACGGTTTTATGGAATCTCAAGGTTCTGGTATCCAAATCATCATGAACGCCAAGTTGGCTTTGGAAATGGGTGTTCCAATCTATGGTATTTTGGGTATGACTGCTACTGCCACTGATAAGATTGGTAGATCGGTTCCAGCTCCAGGTAAGGGTATTTTGACCACTGCTCGTGAGCACCACGGTGATTTGAAGCACAACGCTTCCCTCTTGGACATGTCCTACAGAAAGCGTCAAGTTGAGAGAAGAGTCAGAGAGGTTAAATCCTGGATCGATTCTGAGTACGAGTTCTTGCAAGAGGAGGCTAAGAGCATGCCAACTGAAGAGCAAGAATCATACATTTCTGAAAGAATTCAAGAGATTCAAGATGAGGCTGAGAAGCAAATCAACTCTGCTAAGGACTACTATGGTAACTTCTTCTTTGTTAACAACCCAAGAATTGCACCAATTCGTGGTGCCTTGGCTACCTTTGGTTTGACCATTGATGACATTGATGTCTGTTCTTTGCATGGTACCTCTACTAAGGCCAATGATAAGAACGAGTCTGCTGCTCTTAACATGATGTTTGAGCATTTGGGCAGAACCGAAGGAAACCCATCTATGGCTGTGTTCCAGAAGTACTTGACTGGTCATCCAAAGGGTGCTGCAGGTGCCTGGATGTTCAACGGTGGTTTGCAAATTTTGAACAGTGGTATTGTTCCTGGTAACCGTAACGCTGATAACATTGACCAAGAATTGGAGAAGTTTGAGTATCTCTTATTCCCATCAAAGTCCATCAAGACTGATGGTGTCAAGGCTGTTTCTGTCACCTCTTTCGGTTTCGGTCAAAAGGGTGCACAAGCAATTGCCATCAATGCAGACTACTTGTATGCCGTATTGTCCAAGGATGAGTACGAATCATATGCCAAGAAATTCAACGAGAGACACAACAAGGCCTACTCTCATTACCACAAGGCATTTGTCACCAACACCTTGTTCAAGAGTAAGGAGCATGCTCCATACACTGAAGACTTGCAAAACCCAGTGTACTTGGACCCATTGGTTAGAGTTTCTAAGGTCAAGTCCGGAGAATTGGAGTACACTACAAAGGGTGTTCAATCCGACTCTTACATCTCAAAGAGTGCTAAGCACACTTCTAAAGTGTTGTCATCTTTGACGTCTGACGTTGGTGCTAAGAATGTTGGTGTTGACGTTGAGTTGATCTCTGCAATCAACACTGAGAATGAGACCTTCATTGAGCGTAACTTCACAGCCGCGGAGATTGCCTACTGTAAGTCTGCTCCATCTCCACAGTCCTCTTTCGCTGGTACTTGGTCTGCAAAGGAGGCCGTTTTCAAGGCCCTTGGTGTTGAATCTAAAGGTGCTGGTGCGCAATTGAAGGACATTGAGATTGTTCGTGACTCTACTGGTGCTCCACAGGTTGAGTTACACGGTGATGCTGCAAAGGCTGCTCCAAACGCCTCTGTTAAAGTCAGCATTTCCCACGATGACTTCCAATCTGTCGCTGTCGCCATCCTAAACTAATTGTTATGATACGATCTATACCCTCGAGGTTCAGAACACACAATACGATATTTATTCTGTTGATAACTATTTCTCTGTAGTACACCAAATCAAGGTTGTTGAGCAAACATGTTGGCCTCCAACTGTTGGACCAGTTCCACCTGCTGCTTCGTTGGAATGTCGTGATCCTGTGGATGGAGGCTAGTAGTCTTGTTGTCTGCTGTGCCGGAAGTTGTATTTGCATGTGTGAGAGAGCTTGTATTCGTGTTTGTAATGTCGAATCCCGGTTGTGAAGAGGTCATAATGGTAGTCTTCTCCGCTGATGAGGACTTCTTGTTTCTGTTTCTGTTCCTGCAATTGAGGCACACTTTTCTCCCCATGTCCTCGTTTGATAGCTTTGAAGAGCACCTATTGCACTGGTTATTCAGCTCCAATTGTCTCCGTCTCTCTCTGTCCTTAGCCCTGCAACGGAAGCACACTTTGAATGTTTGAGAATCATTCTCTCCAGAGCAGTGCACACATTTTCCCTTCTCCAATCTCTGGGCCTTCGTGTTTCTCAAGTTGAGACGGCACGGTGGACACAGGACATATTTAGACTGGTCCTGTGGAATGGCAGTTCCACATCTTCTACAGCTTCCGCTAGTGGCTTTGGTCTTCTCTTGCCATCTTCGTGATCTCAGTCTCTGCAATTCACGGCAGTGAGGACACAGTTTGAACACCTTACCATTATATATGGCATAGTCCTTTTTACAACGTGTACACTGTGCTACACCAACACCACTTTCATTCACAGTGGTAGCCTGTTGGTGCTGAGGTGGCTGTTGAGTGTGCTGCGCCTGTGACTTATCACCAGCCCTTGGTCCGACAATGTCATTAACAATACCAATACCGACTTTCAAAGAGGGATCAACAGAGAACACCTTGTGTGAGTTTATCGTGGCCTTCGATGTAGCATTAGCCCTGGAGGTTACAGCAGTTGGCCCTGACTTGTGGGAACCCTCTTCATCTCTACCCTTTGAACCATTCTCGGCTGCTTTCTTGTCTTCAGCCTTCACCTTCACATTCTCTTCGTGTTGCTCAAGCACTGAGCTGATCGCAGCAGTCTGTTCCTCGTCCATTGATGTGTTCCAGGCTTCAGACAAGATGAGATGACAAGCGTGAAAGGGCACAAAACCTTGGTTATGAGTCCTCGCAAAGGTCCAAAGAGGGAAGGAAGGCTTTTTCAAAGCATCCGTACATCACCTCATCCGTACATCACCTCATCCGTACATCACCTCATCCGTACATCAATTAATCCGTACACCATTAATCCGTACACCATTAATCCGTACCACTACTAATAATACCGGACTATTACATTCTTTTTACGGTTTATGTATATATTATATATACTGGTGTTGAGAACTACTTTTGGAACTTTGCTAGTGATTCCAATAGAGATGCAACGTTACCTCCCTGCTGTTGTTGTTGTTGTTGTTGTTGTTGTGGTGGTGGTGGTGGTTGAGACTGTTGTGAAGCTTGTGGATGTTGACCGGATTGTCCAAACGAATTCAACAACGCGCTGATAGCACTGGTTGGAACCTGTTGTTGATGCTGAGGTGGTGGGGGCTGTTGATACTGTTGGTATTGTTGTTGTGGCTGATATTGTTGTTGAGGTTGGTATTGTTGAGGAGGAGGAGCATATTGCTGATGGTATTGCTGTTGAGGTTGTGGTGGCTGTGGATATTGCTGCGGCTGTTGTTGCTGTCCAGCTAAGGCAATCAAATTTTGGATAGCCTCTGGTGGTAAAGAGCTCAAAGATTGTAGCAAGTTCTGTTGGGACATTCCACCAGTGTTACCGTACTGCGCCTGTGTTGGTGGTGGCGATTGCATTCTTCCATGGTCGTTACGGTAACGTTCATCAGGCTCGCCTCTCCGGTAATCTTTATCATCATAACGACCACTGCCATGATCACGGCCGTGTCTTCTATCGCCTCCCCTTCTATCGTCATAACGGTCATTATAACGATCACGGTCACGACTACCACCTGTAGCATCACCCCATCTTCCACCGCGTTCACGTTGTCTTCTAGATTCGTAACCACCATAGGAGGCGGAAGATCCAGCACCAGCATTTGAACCAGTCTTTTCCTTTTCACGAATGACAAGGTTCAAGGCATCGTTGGTGTTCAGATCCAGATACTCATCGAATTTGAGGGAACCTTCTGGAGTCTCTTGGAAGATCTGAACATCCAATCCACCGAAATGGTTGATCACAACAACACCAATCACTCCTGAATAAGCTGCCTCACTAACCCTTTGCGAAAGGTCATCGCCGTGTCTCAACTGTGTATACTCGGTAACTATACCATTGTTCTCAAAAACCCTTGAGACTTCTCTGGCTTTCTCCATGCCCGCATCTGGTTTGACCAAGATTTGACACTCTAACTTCTTTCTCCTTGTTGATCTTGAAGAAGTATTGTTCTCATCTCTCGATCTCTTTGAAGAACGCTGATGGTTATTTAATTTTGCATTTGCCATCTCCTCAGGTTTAGAGTTCTTTGCAATGTCCAAGTTCAAAACTTTGTTGAACAACGGCACGTTACTCTCACCTGCTATTGCCCTTTCAACTGAGTCTGAATTTTCAAACTGGACAAATCCATAAGCTGTTTTCATAGAGACTTGAAGTATCTTTCCATACTTACGGAATATTCTCCATAACTCACGTTTTTGGACGTGATTACTTGGGATATTGCCAACAAATAATCTCGAATTGGTTGCATGAGGATATTTTGTATCGTATTTCTGCTCCTCATGTAAGAATTGGCGGTACTCGGCACGCTCTGTAGATGACATCGGTGATGAGAGATCGGCTCTATGGGTCGGTGACTTTTCTAAATCATTAAAGCGGTGCGGAGCATAGTTTGGCTGTTGTTTTTGCTGTTGCCCTTCAGCTTGCTGCAATGCCAAAAGCTCTTTTGCGACCCTTTCCTGTTGTTCATGAGCAGGTAACTGTAAGAAAGAAGGGTCCTTCAACAGTCTATTTGTGAGCTCATCGAGGAGGGGGTTATTGGAAGGTATTGTTGTTGAATTCTGGACCGTAGCCTGAGGTTGAGGTTGAGATGAGGTGGTGGATGAAGTAATAGGTTGAGAGGTTGTAGTCGAGGCTTCTTCTTTATTGTCGGTTTCTAATTCAGCGGTAGGGTCGTAATCCTCGTCATCATCGTCCTTGGCATCTTCAACATTAGGTGTGTCTTCAGATTTAGCAGGCTCTGTAGGCTGGGAGTGCTTGGTGAATTCGGTGGGTTCAGTGGGCTCTGTAGGTTCTGTAGGCTTTGTAGGCTCAGCAGTCTCAGCAGGCTTAGTAGGCTCAGTAGGCTCAGTAGGCTCAGTAGGCTCAGTAGGCTCAGTAGGCTCAGTAGGCTCAGTAGGCTCAGCAGGCTCAGTAGGCTCTGTGGACTCGGTAGGCTCAGTAGGCTCAGTAGGCTCAGTAGGCTCAGCAGTCTCAGCAGGCTCAATAGGCTCAGTAGGCTCACGGGTTTCAGGTTCCCCTTGAATGCTCTCAGGCTCATAATCTTCAGGCTTGTACTCGTCAGGCTCGTACTCGTCTTGATCCTCTGCCGCTTCTCCCTCGTGTCCATCTTCGTCAGAGGTGTCTTTATCATCGTACTGCGGAGCCTCAGCGGCCTCCTCCTGTACCCTTCTATTCTTCTCAGCCTCTGCTTCTTCTACTTTAGAGAGGTCAAATGCATTCGGCTCAGCATCAAAGCCATAAACATCGTCGTCAGACATTGCCGCTCTTTTCTTTCCCTGTGCCGCCGTGTTGTTGTCTGCTGAAGGAAACATGGACTGGTTTGTTTTGGTTTTGGTTTTTGGGTTTTTGTCCTTTTTCCTTCTCGCCGTTGTTCGCCTTAGTTTGTTGAAAAAGTTCGCGAACTGAACAGGAAAATTTGTTCTTTCCCTCTCTTTGTTCGCGTCTGGTTACGTAATCATTCTACTGGAATTCAGAACATTCCGAAAACGGTGGGAGAAACAGCCACTTTTCCTCTCTCCGTCGCCTCAGCCGCACACAGGCGACAAAAGCATTCACATTTTCCCCGTCGCTGATTGGTTGGAATCTACACGGTCAAAAAAAAAAACATACACACGAAGCTGAAAGCTCCATCTCGATTGCAAAAAGGGAAGAATATATATAAGGTCATTAAAAAGAAAGCTGTAGAACTATCACCACTGCTTCAAGTGCGTAATTCCATCATTTGTTTTGTATGTGTCGTTAGAAAGAAAGCAATGCAGTATACCCAAATACCCCGTGCTATTGTTTCTTCTCTTTCTTCTCTTGTTGGTTGTACATCGTCTCATCTTCGTTGTTGATGCTGTGTGCCGGACATGGCATCACAGAGGAGCCAGCAACGGTGACAAACGCCACCGCAAACGTCGTGTAGAACAAGTTGTTTGTGAATTTGGATCTAACAGCTGCTCTCATCTCGTTACCCTCCGCACAGAGCTATGCAAACCTTGGTTGTTGTAGTTGGAACCGATCGCTCTCGCTGGTATTGAAGAGGATTTAAAAATGGTGAGACTTTGCAATTGTTTTCTTTTTTCTTCTTCTCCGGCGCTGTGCGGACTTTTCGGGGGAGGCCCACGGGGTTTGGCAGCGTACGCTATAAGGCCAATGTTAGCTGTATCACTCACTACTCAGTGCTATATAACGAGCTATAAAAGCATACCCCTTTAGGGGATCATGGCAATGGGTGTATTAGTACATGGTACACACCACTGTGTGTCTACTGGACACCCGAAAAGGTTGCGTTCCACGATGTGATGTGTCTGTAGATCGGTCCCTCGTTGTCGAGCTGAGAGGCCTCGATGGCCTTCCGTACACTGTCAACGTCTCGTAGAGTGTCGTCGTTGGCGACGGCACGATCCCGTTCACTGGCCGGTTCCTGCTTTGTAGGCCTTTCGACTTGGAGCTTGAATTCCCGTATGGTCCTGTAGTGCTGGTTCAGAGTCGGGTTCTTCACGTCTTGCGGAACGTACTCATCTCCGAAGGACATCAAATCTTTCAGAACAAGCCTGGAGGCGTCTTTCAGCTCCTCTTCAGGCTCCGGCTGTGTTTCGAACGCATTCGGAATTTGTCGTAGGTCGTCCAAGTACGGTAGCCTGTGTAGATAAAATCCCTCTGGTGAGTGTACTTTGGATCCCGGGAACAGCTGCCTCTTCGCAGGTTGTAACGCATAGTAGAACGGTTGCGATCCCTTACGCAACTTACCAAACAGTATAGCAACTTTAGCCTGTGATCTGAGACTAAAGTACAGTGCGCTGAGAGTCCTCGTTGAGCCTTCATAGTCATCCTCACTAGGCGTTAGAAATGTTGAGCGTCCAGTGACGTAGTGCGATTTGATGCCACTTCTCTCATCCTTGGTGCCAATAAGCCTTAAAAAGCTAGCATATTCATCGTCATATTTGTCCAGGTCTTCGATCTGTTCCTTGGTAACTGGTATTACATCGCCGTTCACTCCAACAGGATATCCCTTTATCGTTTGATCAAAATCGCCGCCTTTTGTCTCATCAATGTTCCTTTGCAAGGTATAGACGTTCTTTCTACCGTGCTCATCTTCATAAAGCCATTTGCTAGGTGCAGCCTTTTCATGGCTTATAACGGAATAACCCTTAACACCAACAACAACTTCTTTTGTAGAGCCAAATCTCATTATAAAGGGACATTGGAATTGCACTCTCTTTATTTCCTTACGTCTTCGTATGCGTGATGCAATATCCTGAACATCAATCGGTTTAGTACTCGGCCCATCAAACATAGCATCCGAACTATCCTCGGGATCACCCAATGGTGGTAGAAACATTAGCTCAGAGTACAACTCATTGGAAAATGGTTGCTCCTTGGATGTTAAGAAAAATGGAGTGATAGTGATTCGAGAGTCATCGAGATCAGCACAGATGCGTCTTATCAGGTTCTTCTGATCGACGTCGTTCACCTGCACCGGTGCATCGTTATCAGTAAACAAGAAGATCTTGTTAATTGTATATTGCTTTTGCATTTCTCTTTTAGCGAAGAATTCGTGTTGTAAGGTTGTCAATAGTTCAAATAGCGGGTTATTGGATCTCTCAACGACAGTACGTGGCTTAAACCTCTCATCCAACGGCACATAGGGCGCTTCAACGTCGTTGCTGCTGACGCTATCACTTAGAATATCGTGTAACAACTTCATAGACTTTACGTTCAAGTCACGAAGAGGGAATACACACTCAATCCCCGGTTTAAGATCCTCAGTAGTTTTCTTCCCATTGAACATATACAATCCATAGCCCGTATTTGGAAGAGTGATCGCACTGTGTGCCATGGATTGTTCCAGTGCCTCCAGAATCGTAAGCAAGTTTGATTTACCGGTTGAAGCATTTATGAAATGGATAGAGTCTGTGAGCTCAATGGCAAAGATTATTGCTTCGTGGGTTTCATGGTTTGTCTTCGCATCGGAATCAGCGTATTCCTCACTCATCGCTTCCTCTGTCTCTCTCCTTCTCTGTTCTTCTCTTTCTCTTCCTCTCTCTTTATCTCTATCACGCAGTGTTGTCGAATTAAAACTAACTAAGCTGAAACCGCTTTGAAGACGTATTGAAGCAGAAGTGTAAACACAGATGTTAGGATGTTTGGGTGTTCGGGATTTTATTAAATGTCCGGATGTACTATGACACAATCTGTTCTCATACTAAGAAAGCAGCATTATGGTCATTACCATGTTGTTATCTATCAATCAGAATTGGAGTGTTTTCGTAGTATACCAACGTGTGTACATTACATTCAGGCTGTAGCCCGCAGATTGTGAGTAGTGCTACATAAGTTACCTTCTGTCAATGTAAAGAGGCTCTGGCACCCATGCTTAAACACACCTCCACGGCTTATTCAGTGCTAAAACTACTGTCTTTCTTGGGGTGTAACCTCTCATAATCTTCCGCATGTTTCCTCTGTTGCCTCTGTAATCTTTCCAGGTTTTTCTTGTCTCTCTTTATCTGTTGTTTCTCTGTTCTCTTGTTGGCCCAAATTCTCAGTCTTTCACCGTAAAATGCAACAAACATTGGGAACGGAATACCCGTGGCAAGCATGAGAAATGAAAAGATGGAGCTTCCCCATCCATAGCCAATGTGTCTGAACATGATTGGTGCAAACAGTGGGAACGAGAATCCAAAGAAGGATCTGAAAATGGACGCAGCTGCAATGGCAGATGCTGCAAATCTAGGACTCATATCGATCAAGTAGTTTTGAATACAGAAAAAGACAGGAATAACACCAAATGCGAATATCACACAGCCCACAGCAGGGAACAGCCAGTGCATATGTTTATCTGCACCCCAACCATACCAGAAGAGACCACCACTGCAACAGACAGCTGCAACAAACAGGTACGGCATACGGTACTCAGGCTTGGATACCCCACCATTCTTCTCTGTAAGTCTACGGTATATGTAGTCTGCACACTGTTGAGTGACAATGATCCCAATACCGTAACCGATAATCATCGTCACGTACATCAAACCGACAATACCCGAGCTGAACCCATAACGGCCACCCCAGTTCTCTGGGAATGTCACGATAAGTATATATAGACATCCATAGGCAATTGCCATGAAGGTTCCCAAACCGAAAACCATAGGATGCGTTAACAACATCACCACTGGTCTAGTCAAATTAGCCTCGAATTTACCAAGGATGGTCTCCCCTGTAGCAACCTCGTAGATACAGTGCAAGTTCTCGTTTCCCGTGAGTTTTCTCAGCTTCTTTGCCTTGTTCTTCAACAGCTGTGGAGCATACGTCTCTTCGAGACAGATAGTACCGTATCCTGCAATCACACCGTTAAAGATGACCAAGACCCAAAAACACCATCTCCAACTTACACTGTTTACGATGAATCCTGCAATAAGAGAACTGATACACGGGCCCATGGTTGGGCCCAGAGAATAGATTGAGATGGCCTTACCACGCTCATCGTTGTTGAACAAATCACCAACAACACCAGCACCGATCGAGATTGGAGCACACGCACCGATACCTGCTAGCAGCCTGAAGACACACATCTGTGCCGTATTCTGAGACAGTGCACAGCCAATGTTAAAGCACATGAGCACCCACATTGAGATGTCCATCACAGGCTTACGCCCGTACATCTCAGACAGTGGGGCAATTAGCGGCGAGAACAGAGCCCATGCGAGGATAAAGATCGACACCATCAGGGACGAAAGAACGCTGTTTGTGTTGTCAAAGTCTTCAGAGATGTATGACACTGCTGGTGAGAGCATCGTAGAGGAGAATGGCCCCAGCAGTGTGTACCACGCAGCGACAGCACATGAGTTCCATTTCCTGGACGACTTCCAGTTCCTCGGGTTCTCTGGATCATCAGGTCCAGACCACGTCACCAGCTCAGGGTCAACACCCTGGAATTCCAGCCCATCGTCCTTCGTCGGCAGTCCTTCCTCGTTCTGAGGCTCATTCTCCGTTTCCCTGGAGATGTTCTTCTCCAGGTCGTCCTCCTCCGCGTGGATTCTCTCGGTAAGAGTCGTCAGAATGGTTCCTCTCGTCTTCGTCCGCTGTAGCGCAATCTGCTCAGAGTCCATGTCCGGGTACAGGTTACTCTCCGTGAACTCCCTGTAAAGAGCATCATCCTCTTCGCCCCTCATAGGGTTCGGGTTGAGCTCAGACACTGTGGTTACCCTGTGCATTGAGTGTATTGAGCCTGCATCGCTGCCAGAGGAGCTGGTGCGAGAAGCCGTCGACGTCGCCCTCGAGACGGACGACATCCGAGTGGAGAGTCTTGACAACGAAGGCATCACTATGGCGAGAAAAGGAATGGAGAAACAAAGACGCTGGTTTAATACCGGCTTCTGTTGCTGTTGCAAGCCTGTGTTTTTTTTTTTTTGTATGAACAAAGACACATCAAAATAACTGCGATCGGCGGCGCTTAGCAGACAAAATATAATTATTTAACCGTTTGCAATTGCCGCTCTTGGCGATAGTCCCGTGGAAGCGGGGTCTTTTCCCTTGCGGCGGTTACGTAAGGATGACTAATTGCTGGTGTCTGGGTGTTGGGGTGTTGGGGTGTTGGGTGCTGGGGTGTGTGGGTGTGTGGGTGTCCAGGTGTCCGGGTTTATCATGACTCTATACCAGCCTCTTTCCGCTGCTCTACTGCTCCAATTAACTTGATAAACTCCCCATGTGTACGTGTTTTATTTGTGCTTCTATGGACAACAAACATAGCTCCCAACGCTGATGGCCAACAGTTGATAAACCTCAGGTGCGCCAGCTTGAAGAGTCCCACTGCCCTCCCTCCGCCAACGGCATAAATGATGAGACGATTAGGCACTGGCTGTGCTAGTAGTCTGTCCGGAGGCACTGTTCATGTGCTCGTTCTTTAGTTTGGCGTTGTAATTGGATGCAGCAGTATCAGCTTGCTTCTTCTGCTGTCTTTGGAGTCTTGCAAAGTTCTTTTTATCCCGCTTTGCCTGTTGCTTCTCCGTTCTCGCATTTGCCCATATTCTGAGCTTCTCTCCATAGAACGCAACGAACATTGGGAACGGAATACCGGTGGCTATCATGAGAAATGCAAAGATCGAACTACCCCAGCCATAGCCGATGGCACGGAACATGATTGGAGCAAACAGTGGGAACGAGAATCCAAAGAAGGATCTGAAAATGGACGCAGCTGCTATGGCAGAAGCTGCAAATCTAGGACTCATATCAATCAAATAGTTCTGAATACAGAAGAACACGGGGACTAGGCCAAAGGAGAAGATGACACATCCGACGGCAGGGAATAGCCAGTGCATGTGCTTCTCAGCACCCCATCCATACCAGAAGAGACCACCACTGGTACACAGGGCAGCAAAGAACAAGTACGGCATACGGTACTCAGGCTTAGGCACACCTCCATTCTTCTCAGTAAGCTTATAGTATATGTGATCTGCAGTGAACTGTGTCACAACAATCCCAACACCATACCCGATAATCATCGTCACATACATCAGGCCGACAATCCCTGAACTGAAACCATAACGGCCACCCCAGTTCTCTGGGAAAGTGGTGATTAAAATGTACAAGCATCCGTAGGCAATTGCCATGAAGGTTCCCAAACCGAAAACCATAGGATGCGTTAACAACATGAGAATAGGTCTCGTCAAGTTAGCCTCGAACTTACCAGCAATGGTCTCCCCTGTGGCAACCTCATAGATACAGTGCAAGTTCTCGTTTCCCGTGAGTTTTCTCAGCTTCTTTGCCTTGTTCTTCAGCAACTGTGGAGCATACGTCTCTTCGAGACAGACACCACCATAGATGCCGATGACACCATTAAAGATCACTAGGACCCAGAAGCACCATCTCCAGCTGACGTTTGAGACGATAAAGCCCGCAATCAGGGAACTGATACTTGGCCCCATGGTGGGTCCTAAGGAATAGATGGACATTGCCTTACCACGATCATTGTTATCGAACAAATCACCAATAACACCAGCACCAATCGAGATTGGCGCACAGGCACCAACACCTGCTAGCAGTCTGAAGACACACATTTGGGCTGTGTTCTGGGCTAAGGCACAGCCAATGTTGAAGCACAGCAAAAACCACACAGAAATGTTCATCACAGGCCTACGTCCATACATCTCGGACAGTGGGGCAATCAAAGGTGAGAACAAGGCCCATGCCAGCAAGAAAATGGACACCATCAATGATTGCAGAACCGAGTTCTCGTTGTGGAAGTCTTCTGAGATGTATGACACTGCTGGTGAAAGCATTGTCGAAGCGAATGGCCCCAGCAGTGTGTACCAGGCAGCGACAGCACATGAGTTCCACTTTCTAAGCGAGCTCCAGTTCCTCGGGTTCTCTGGATCATCAGGTCCAGACCATGTGACGAGCTCAGGATCAACACCTTGGAATTCCAGCCCATCGTCCTTTGTCGGCAGGCCTTCCTCGTTCTGAGGCTCGTCGTCTGGGCTCTTTGAGATGTGCTTTTCAATGTCGTCAGTCTCTGGGTTAACCCTCTCGCTGAGGGTTGTGAGGATAGTTGCCCTAGTCTTGGTGCGTTGCAGAGCTATTTGCTCTGCATCCATATCTGGATATATACTCTTTTCGCTGAACTTCTGGTACTGGGCATCATCCTCCTCGCCCTGAATTGGATTGGGATTGAGCTCAGACACTGTGGTCACCCTATGCATGGACTCTGAGCTACGCTGTGTGCGTGTGGACGTTGTCGAGCCTACTCTGGACAGAGTGGAGGTTCTGGAAGGACGTCTAGATTCAGGCATAGCTCTTGGTTTATAATATGTGTGTGTGTGTGTTCTATGAATCACCACGGGCTCTGGAGTGTCAGCTTCTACTTCAACAAGAGAGCAAACGGACGGAGAAGCGTGTGCCAATACTGAAACACCTGGTGAGTGGAGGGAAAGTGGACACCTTTAAATGTCTGGCAAAGTATCGGTGAACTGAGAAGACAGATGGCTAAAAAGGGAAGAGATCAAACATATCCATTCGAGGTCACATATAGATGACACACACTCCCCATACAAATGGGTACATTGGCATACATAGCCACGCTGCTATACATATCCACGCTGCTCATCTTGTCGGTCAGATACTGGGGCTCCGTCTGGTGCAACGCACAACAAAAGAGAGCATCATAGCCGGCTATCGGCTCTGCTGAGTACGGGCTCTCATCTCCGTCACCGCAATGCCCGTGTACTCTCTCTTGATGTAAAACAGAAGCTACGTAAGGTAAATTGAAGACAGCCATGCACTGTCGGCGTTTTGGCGACGCTTTCCCTCGTAAACAACTGTAACAAACCTCCGTCCAAGTACGGCTGTTACTCCAAACAGGGGAATATTCGTGGAGCATTTAGAGCTTCCGGCCCCAGCCCTCATCAACAACGTTTGGATATGCAGAAACGGTCCGGTAGCTGTGGATCCCTTTGCCGTGATCTTGGGCTCTGCGTGGACTGCAGGGTTTGTCTGTCTGTGGGGCACAGGGCCGGCCTAGGGAGTGAGCACCGGCTGGAGTGTACGGATAGATTTGCTGTGCTGGTGGAGCTGGTGGAGCTGGTGGAGCTGGTGGAGCTGGTGGAGCTGGTGGAGCTGGTTAGCTGTGGCTTTTGAGATGTGTTCAGGAGGAGGATGCTTTTTCAATCGAAGAGCTCGATGAGAAATCGACGGATGCAATTGTGCCACGGTTGTATAAGCTGTGTCCTTTGCCTTCTTTTTACGCCTTTGATATAGCGAGGACTATATGATCTCGTGTATCAGAATCAGCACTGGAGAGCGGAAATCATTTGGCTCTGAGATCCTTCCGTCCCTCATTGAACACAGTGCTCTCCTCAAGTGAAGATGAGGGCTGGCAGCGTTTCTTTGCGGAAGAGCTCACCGTATGTATGATGATTCAACAGCTTTTGACACTCTCTTGCGATGTCGGATGGTAATTGGCCTTCTTTTTTCCCCGTTATTGCTCTTCACTCACTCTGTTTCGATAAATCTCCTTTTAGACCGATTATCCTTATCTGCATCTCTTGTCTTTGAAGCTTTGATCTTTAGTTTAACGGGCCAATTCATCGGAATCAGCTTGTGCCTCAGTAAAAGAAACACGGATGATTACACTCTACAGTAGACGGGCAAACTCAGAGGGTGCCCAGAATGAGAAGTTGAGGATCAATTGTACAGCACCAGGCCAGATATCCATCGCTTTCCTCTCCCACATTTGAAGAATCGGCTGTTAGCGTATTTCCACTCACAGACATTGGCATTCACACACCTTAGATTGGAACGCCTGGAAGGCTTTCCCAGTCCATTTGGCCTTCTTTGACACTAACAGATGAGCCTGAACGAGTGGAAACCTCACCTTCTATACATGCGTTACAATTGGGGGTTTGACGGCTAAACGCTTATTCCTGAACTCCGCATACTGTGAGTCGCATGCCACACCTTACGATACGAACACCAGCACAATTGTTCGTGAAAACCGGTCTCTCTTCTTTGAAACCTGCTGTGTCTGTGAACTATGATGTCATTTTGACACATGGTGCTTGCTCAAAGGCTTGCTCAAAGGTGCTCACCACGACCTCATTGAGCATAGACCAACGTCCTGTTATATAATCCGGGACCATTGTTGCAAAATCTCTTCTGCGCATTGTAAGCCATATGTCCCTTTTAATCCCTTGGCCATCACAAACGCTTGACAGTGTTGACTACACTCTATAGGGCATCTGCTGGCTTACAACTGTGCGATGCTTGATAATGCTCGATCTACGCTCTCCGATTATTTGTCACTTTAAGATAGCAAGCCGTGGTCTCAAAAGCTGTTCAAACCACGCCAAACTGGCCAATGTCAACACCTCTATCAATTCCTTCATCATAGTCAACCAACTGGAGGATAAGTTCGAAAGCGGAAATGCTCAAATGTCCACGCTGTTTGTTTCATAATCATTCAAGCTTTTTCCATCTAATCTACAAACCCCGAGGTCCATCGCGGTGATGGGGGAATATAAAGGCGGAAAATCCTTCGAGGGCAATAGCAATTTCTTCTTCTGCTTTCTTTAGTTTCTCCAACGAATCTTCAATTGATCAGAAGCAAATCAACGAACAAACATGTGCAGAAAGTGTGAATGCTCCATTTGTCGTATGTCAATTGATCCTCTCCTTCTTCTTCGCTATGACTGAAATCGTGACACTAACCAAGTTCAACTTATAGATAAGTCCTCATGGACAGGATGTGGAATGCACGTTCCAAGTGCTATGGCAGGAGTCCCAGAATCTGAATGGTGAGTAATTTCCTCTTCCCTTTCCTCGTGGCTCATCACTCGCACGTCCTTGTACGTTTTGCTAACCCAATTTAGGTGTACTTGTCTCCCAAAGAAGGATGATAAATACCCTCCAAAGGCTGGCACTGGTAAACCAGCGTTGTAAGTCTCATGGGCCCAATCTGGGGCCAATCAGGCTCAACTTTTCTCCATCTTATCCTGTTGGACCACTGTACTCGTCAGGAACTATGGAGTACCATTATATTGAATTAACAGATCCTTTTATCCTCAGTTTCGTAATCTCAGTCACCAGTAGCTCGCCTTGATCTCGGAGTTGAAAACTGGCAACCGCATCGCGATGTCTGGGTGTACGGGCTATCTCGGTTTGCCAACATTTTGCACGCTGCTTAGCTGGTCATCGAAATGATGATTTACAAGCTAGGAAATACCGTTAAGCAATGGTAACGTGGATGTATTGTTTACCTCGATGGTATCTTGGTTATTACTCCATGGGAAAATAGGTTTATTGTATCATTAACTCGAACTGTTTATAATACGGCTTATGTTTTTTTTTGCTTCCTGAGACCAGCATGATTACTTCAGCCTTCTTAGTATATGAGGGTTTCCAGTAGATTAACACTTGTCTGGATGTATAAATTATTATGTGGAATATATTGATAATGTTACGCTGTTATAGCAGCACAACGTTCAATCTCACTTTCGCTTCTCTACGAACTCAAATCAGATATTTATTGAGTTTGAAGGCGCACTCATCAGCCGAGAGCGTTGCTCGTAAATGGGTACACGTACCTCCGTCGCCTTGTACGTACTGTGATATTGACGATGGAGTCATTGGCACCTCAATCTGCTTGTTGAAGAGATATATGTGGCCATGAAATACACCAGAAGCATGAGCCTTGATACAGATGCCAGAACATGCTCTCACTTAGGCTATATGCCCCTAGATTGTTAGACCAAAGCCGGATTAGCCACACAACTATGCCTCACGCCTCGATTTGCCAATAGACACAGTACAATAGTAGGAGCCAACTCTATTCATCGCGTGTATACACATGCACAGTGCTCTAGTATACTGACTTTATACGCCTTTGTTGCTCAACGCTCAATTATGTAATTTTGAAACTACGTGAAAACTATGTGCCCTTGGAACCTTTGAACCATGTTCTTGAGCACACTTTGCATTATGAATACCTGTATATACCTCATTGTGGGCAAAACAAGAAACACGCTCTGCAACAACTGTCAGAAACCTCAACATGCACCTTGTCTTACACAATCAGTAGAGAAACGCCCAATACCACTCCGTACTGATGTAGAAAAACTTTATGAGCTGTGAAGATTCTCTGTATAGAGGAGGATCTCTCGTAAAAATCGTGCGACTTTCTTCACTTTCTAAGTATATCAGTAGATAACTGAAAGAGCACACAATAATGAGGTGATTGTTTGGAAAATCGTTAAAATATGGATAATATCCAGTGGAGCCGAGAGCAGGAGATAAGTGTACGTAGTGCATACCTTGAAGATTGACGACTGTTGGAGGACTAAAATGCTAGGTAAAGCCACGCTGGGGTTTACTACGCAAGGGATCCCCATAATCTTGTGAACACAGGATAATACCAGGGCATAAGCCTCCCCTTACGTAGCCCCATGCCAATGGATCAGGCGAGTTACAAGTTACACATAGGTCATATACATACACATGGAGAATGTGAAGTAAAAGAACTCACATGGCTGAATGGCAGAGAAACCAAAACCAACATAATAACGGTCACCGGGGTAGAGCCTCTCTGTCTTTCCCAATTGATCTACGACAACGCCAGAGTACTTAGTAGCTATGGTCAAAATCTAGAACTACGTATATACACTCTGTTTTTATGGCTGTGACGCACTTATTATAGTCTTCAAGGGCCAGGTGAGACCTACCACATTGGAAGAACCACGGAGCTGTTTGGCCAACCTGATTCAAAAACGAATAATATTCATCCGGTATACATAAACAGGTGGGAGATTTTAGGGCGTACCGTCCGTGCATTATATATTTGAAATATGCTGATTGTTCATAGTGTTTGTTCCTTTCTCTTTCCTTCCTGGATGTGAAGGTTTCCACTCGTCAGCTGTCCCTATGAACCATAGTCAATAAAAGCGTGTATACTTATATACTTTCCACGAGCATCAAACTTGTATTATACACTCAGTTGTGGTATACAGAGAAGATTAAACTTCACGCTCATTTGATGGGGAGCTCTGGAAGTTGGCAACAGCATTTCAACTGCTGTTGCCTCGAAGGTTGTAGAGGCCCTTGAAACATGTAGGCTATATGCTGCAGCGTGTACAACTCTTGAGCTATGTACGAATGTTTCAAAATGCCATGTTGATCTTTTCACTTACCAAACGCAAACACACACCAAAGGAAGTGTGCATCGAACATCTGGTATATTGGCGTAATTCAAATCTCCGTGGAATTGAGAAACAACGAGTTACGTGACCTCTGTTATGCAATTAATCTAAGCGCATTTGGAGTTTATACATTTCTGTAAGGTCATTTGTCCGAGAAGTTTACGTCTTAAGTGTGGTACGGGTCATCAACTTTGGCATCATATGCACCCAATGATCCAACAACGGCTCATAGGCACCATAGATCCTAATAGATATATGAGAGAGCGGGCCTCATAGATATTAAAAAATACAAGAGATGGTCTAGAACAACAGAAATCGACAACAACGATTTTCGAAGTGGACAGACGCATAGAGGAAAAAAGTAATTTCAACGTACAGCGACCTACCTCCCTGTTCTACAGCGTTCCAGCAGCCCAAGAGCTAAGGACCGTTGTCTTTCCCAGGTGGCAATGACAGACCTGGTGAGAGGGCCAACAATGCTTGGTTCCACAGGCAAATTGGCAACACCCTTATCACAGTAGCACTGGATAATCACCCGGTCAACTAACATCAACTGATCCCGTTTCATGTGGCATTTCAGCAGCGTAGTTATCTGAGGACACTCTCGCCCTCCACCTCGCGCACCAAAGAGGCTTTTCAAGGCAGCAGGAGCTCATCTCCACCGGGAAACTCATTATGGAATTGTGATTGATAGTGCAGGAGAGGCGGATTACAGTACGGTTGCGGATGGCCGATAACTTGCAATTGAACTTGCACCTAAAAACACACACACATACATACAAAAAGGTCTTGGGAGCGGTGGAGGGCCCCAAACGGTTTTCGAGTGTTCTGGGCCATTCGATTGGGTTGACATTTTTATCCCAGGCACTCTTCTTTCCGCTGTCGGCATTGAGTGTCAGTGCCAGCCAGCACGCTGGACCAAAAGCACCAATCGCTCTTTCAATGCACATCATTGGTCACTAAGCCAGTGCAAATAATTGATATTATTATTGGCTTGAATATAAAGTAAACCGTAACGAAAATAACCAAAAAGGGGATGAGGACATAGATGGTTGGAGCCAATCAAACGCAGAGTTTTCCTTCTGCTGCTAAAAACCCGCAGTACGACGGTTGGAGTCGTGCATAATACATAAGGGCCAGTGCGCCGAGGTGCATTTGTACAAGAGGGATTTCCCACAATTAGACTTTCTTTGTGCGTGAGACACACTGTCCGTAACGACTGTATGCCGTAGGGTGCATAGAGATCTGCGACTTGCGCTCACCCTAGCGCTTTGGGATATTAGTGCATATGTGAGCGGCCGGGTAGTGGCCCTAAGCTATGGGCTAGTGGCTACAAGTTATAGATTAGGCTGTAGAAACAGAGCTCTTTTCACTCTAGAACTGGAAGGAAGACACACGCACATACACACGGAGTGACCATCATCACCACGATTCCCAACTCACACACTTTCCACGCCCAGTCAAATTGCTGAGCGTACACTGAATAGAACGAGTCAGGCGTGGAATACCGAACAACAAGAGCCGGTAGTCGGGCACAGGAAAGCATGCATGGTAGTGCGTCATACCGACATGTTTACGCACTGTGAATGCACAGTGCGCATATCTAGCTGCTTCGAAAATTTTTTTTTGAAGGCCCACAACTCTAATTTTACTATGGCTGTTTCTATGGGAATTTTACTGTTTCCATCCCCTTGGTTGGCCCGTCGCATTGAGGGCTCAAGGTGAAGTTGTCAATCATAAACAGAAAACCACACACACATCGCTTTCCTCCTTTCTCCTTCTTTTCGTCCAATTCCTGGGCTTTTTGTTTTGTTCAAGGATCGATTGTGTTATCAGTGATATTTCACCACAGTACTCGTTATTCCAATTGCACTGAGCGGGAGAGAGTATCGTTCAAGGCATTGTTCTACTAAGCATCCCGATATCAGCTGACACTTCAGGGACTACCGAACTCTACATTACGAAGTTTGAATATCTGTGGAGAAAAGATTGGGACTCAAGGAAGGAGCCTACAATGAAGGATAAAGACGTGCAGAGCTCCCCGTCAGACTCTGTGACAACGATAACGAACAATACGCTGAGTCTGACGAGCTCCAACAACTCATCGCTTCGTTCATATACGTCATCATTGGCCGATTCCACAATGACTTCGAAGTCCAACAGGTCTATAGGAGCAAAGTTCAAGAGGGCATTGACGAGGAAAAGAGCAGAGTCTTTGAAGTCTCCCACTAGTTTATCGTTTGGCGAACAGCAGCAGCAGCAGCAGCAACACCAACATCAGCAATCGCAGTCGCAATCGCCCCAGGTATCGGCCCAGAGATCCAAATCTCTGAGAAACAGAAGCCTGAGCTCCTTGCTTCCTCCGTCTTTGATGACATCGAGCCAGAACTCCACGAGAGACAACTCCATAGCGTCCTTATCGGATTTTGAGATGGACTCTAGCCTACCACCTAGTCCACTACAGAAGATTGATGAGAACTCCAAAGGTGTATTCCCGAGCCATGTGGAGAACGTTAGAAAGCAGAGGTTGCTGGTTACCACTACGAAGATCTCAGATGAGAAATTGTTTGATCACATTGCAGATGATATCCTTTCGAAAGTTGCTCACGAAGACTCTGTTATTGAATGGAGAATATGAACTGTTCCATGACTCCTGTTACGACTATATGACTTTTAACCATGTGCTATTTTGCTATTATTCCCTTACACCACTATGCTGTTTTGATACACCTACGCAAGAGCTGGACTCTTGTTTCTTATCTTTGCTACACTGAACCACAGTAACTCGAAACAGAGTTATATTGTTATAGAATAGAAATCGGTCAATAGTCAATGCTTATAAGAAGTAATTCCGTGTGTAGTCTTCTCAGTCTCAACACTTATCCTCGAGTTCTTGTCGGCACATTACCCACACTTTGCGTAGCCCACAGATACCAGAGATCAACCCGCACGTGAGATAGACATTTGAAGGGAGGTTCAAGTTAAAGACATCAATAGAATCACACATGAAGTCAAACGACAACCTTATAAGATCCAATTTGGCTATGGCTTCCTCCCTTTTCAGCTGTTTCAACTCCTGTGCCAGGGTGACACCGGTATCCACAGGTGATCTATTGGCAAATTCTCTCATTAACTGGTGTCTCAAAGGTGTACTTCCAACGCTTTCCACAATCTTCTTGCTCATGATGCTAGCACGCTTGCGTACTTGGCGTTGGATGTCAATCTGCAACTGTCTCTCTCTGTTGGTCTCCAGTTTGACCCAGTTCTTCTTCAAGCCAAGTAGGATATCGGCGTACCATGCCAGCACACCTTGACGTACGACAAACGACTTGACCGTTGGGTTCGTCAGTACGTTGATCTTGAAGAGTAACTCCAACTCGTCAAAGATTCCATAGTACAAGTCTATGAAGTCCCCCAGGAATTGTTCGTTGCAGAAGATTAGATGGAAGTTCAGCAGAGATGGCGACTTGGTGAACGATTTCAGCGTCTCGATGAAGCTCTTGATCCGTAATGGGGTCCCGCCAAATCTCAAGGCATAACGGAATGAAGAGATGTTCTTGGTGGCTTCAAATATCTTCTTCTCCAAAGTCGTTGAGTTCAAGAAAAGCAGCAGTTTCATGTACTTCAGCGGCTCTCTCCAGTGCTCTCTCGGGTCGGGCGAGATGTTCTCAAACTTCTCATTGATGATAAACCTTCTGGTGTTTATGAGATGGAACTTGATCAAGTTCAGCGCGTACTGGGAAACCTTGGACAAACGATCTTTACCCGCAACTTTCGATAGCAGCAGTTTGAACAGTTCAATATTTGAGATGGCCTTTGTCGAAGCACCCGATTCACGCTCATCTTCAACGTCAATTTCAACATCGTCAGACACAACAGCTTTCAACGTCGGTGATAACTGTCCTGGTGAAGCCGTTGAGGAAATGTCCGTGGCTTTCTCCTTTGCGAAGAGTTGGATATTCAGCTCTCTGAAGCCCTGTGGATCGTTGAATACGTCGGGATCATTCAAATGAGAGACGAATTCCATGATTACACCGACTTGATTGACTGGCTGGATAAGCTCCAAATGCAAACGACAACATTGGCGGGTATTAAATGCCTGAAAGGCTGTGGTGGTGATGGAAAGTTCCGTAATCAGTAACCGGTATGACAGTTACGCTGGTGCTAGACCTCTTAGCGTAAATATCGGAATGTGAAAAATTGCAAATAACACCCGGACACCACGACCGCTAAACACCCAGACACCACTCAAACCCCGAAGGAAAGCAAATCTGGCGGACATTTTACCGTTTTCGGATACAAAGCCGGCGCATCAAATGTTTTCCCTCAGATTTGACACAATGCTTTGGTCATATTGTCGTCATTTCCCGCTCATAGAGCGAGGAAATACGCCTGTTTAGGAAGATAGCCCCCTTCAGATGGACACTACAAAGAGCAAGAGCGCTGCTGATGAAGTCACAGAGGAGTTGTTGCCCAGCGGGATGAGAGACTCGTTTGAGATTGAGGATGTGCTGCCTTCAGCAAGCGATTTCCATATTGACAGGAAGTTTGCCCTAACGCTGTTTGTGATATGGACTGGGAACTTCCTGTGCTCTGTGGACGGGACCATTGTGAGCACCACGATGTCAAACATTGCATCTGAGTTCGGACAGAGCGATATGGTGAGCTGGATTGCAACTTCGTATCTGCTGACGAGTACTGCCTTCCAGCCTCTTTACGGGAAAACGTCCGATATACTGGGTCGAAAGACGCTGTTGCTGTTTGCACAGTGTGTGTTCACCCTTGGAACACTGCTGAGTGCACTTGCAACCAATGTTGAGACGTTGTCTATTGCAAGGGCAGTTTCAGGGATGGGAGGTGCTGGAATCTATGCTTTGGCAAGCATAATAATCACGGACGTTGTTCCTCTGAGTAAAAGATCTATATTTGTGGGCTATGGAACCATCATAGGCTCCACTGCACAGATGCTGGGTGCACCACTAGGCGGTATCTGCATCGTCACCATTGGATGGAGATGGATGTTTCTCGTCCAGGTGCCCTTTCTTCTGGTTTGTATCGTATTACTAGCGTGGAAAGTTGAAGTTAGAGTGGAACATATACCTGAAGGTGAAGAAAGATTCTCACGGGAAAATCTACAGAGGATAGATATCGGTGGTATAGTAACTCTAAACCTGGCAGTTTCCAGTATCATCTTTCTATTTGCAGAGAATGAATCATCTTCGATGGCCTATAGGGTTTGTTTCTCCATGCTACTCGTCTTGTCAACAATCGGTTACTTCCTCATTGAGAAGTACGTTGCAGTTGAAAAGATTATAGACCCAGAGTTAGTAAAGGGTCAAATAGGAGTTGTGGGATTTACCAGCGGAATAAGTTCATTGGGACTATACATGGTGCTGTTCATAACACCTGTTTATTTGCAACAAGTCCAAGGAGTTTCTGTGACCAGAATAGGCATATACACAACGTTCTTCGTCATCAGCACTGCCATAGGCTCATTGGTTGCAGGTTATATCATCCGGAAACACGATAAGAGCGATGTACACACTATAGTTGGATCTATAAACACTTCGACAGTGTTCTTTGCTTTTCAAACCTTTGGGTTTGCCATTCTTACACTTTTGGTCTCCCTCGTTGAGCCTGAGACAAAAGGCTTAGCATGGAGAGTCGTCTATGTGTTCGGGTTGGTGCTTGCAGGATTTGGATCTGGAGGCTATAACGTTGGAACAGTGATATTCATCATTGGCAAAGTCGGGAAAAGGGTGCAGGCAAGTGCCAATACCTTATGCTCATTGATCAGACAACTAGGGAGCGTCATCGGGGTATCCCTATCGTTGTCCTCGTACTCTAGATCAGTAGCGTATGGATTACGTAGGTTCTTCAAAGGGCCCGATGAACACTACGTGGATAAGCTGGTTGGAGACTCCACTTTCCTCAAAGACGGCCTACCAGAGCAGTACGTCAAAGACGTCCTGCACATCTACAAGAGGGCAATTGCAAGCACGTTTATCCCATCATTTGCCCTGATAGTGATAGGATTAGTTGTCATGCTATTCTTGAACAGAAGGGTTACACACGCACACGCACACCAGTTATGAACCCTGCCCACTGCCCGGGACTTGTCGAGCAGGTGGCTCACCATGTACCACAGGGCCAAGACACGGCCATGTGGTGTGCACTGTGTGTCTTTTGTTCATTAACAGCACGATGTCAGACACGTTGGACTTGGGTCTGAACAGGGTACCCATGGGATGATTACATACTACAAACATCACATATTCACATCATATTCACATTCTATACACATTCTATACACTATACAACCATCATATAAACACATTCACGCACAATTGTACGAGCAAACGGCATCATCAAACGAGAGAAACGGAAGAGAACACCTCATTGCATGTTCACATCTGGGGGTAAATGTATCCCGTAGAACTGAATGTCCGGATGTTCATATCTAGGTACAAAAAGTATGCGTGTTGCCCCTACCAATATATGTGTTGCCCCTACCGCAAATTATGCAAACATCCATAACTTCAAAGGTTAAAATGCACTGTCAAGACAAGACAGTGTGCATCTTTGTTGATCGAAAGAGGCTGAAAGTCGAGGCCATCCCAGCATTCTGAAGCCTCCAAGACGGAGTACGTAAGGCTCAGCGTAGTATTCCGCCAAAAAACCACACCCGCACACGCAAGAAAATAGGAGGTGAGACAGATTCTCTTAGGGCGATATATACAAGAAATTCTTTCTCCAGGTACATAAGGGGGAATTTGACACCCTTGTTTGAATTTGACCCATTACTGTTGATAAAAGCCATCGCAATATGCCAGTTGAAGGGTCTTCGAGAGGTTCGACCTCTCAGTACTTGTCTCACAAGGAGGTTTTTGAACACTCAATGGCTGGTGGCGTGAGAAAGACCCATGAGGTTTCTCAGACGCTCTCGATCGACGAGGAATCTACGAAGGAGGTCAAGAAACAAGGGAAGATGGCCAGAATGCTCAAAGTCCAGCCAAATGACCACAAGCTCGTGAAGGTGCTGAAGAAGTATCTGAGGTTTGTTGGGCCTGGTCTCATGATCTCCGTGGCTTACATGGACCCTGGTAACTATGCCACTGATGTTCAAGCCGGTGCCACGGCTCAGTTCAGTCTCCTGTTCATCATCTTACTCTCCAACTTGATTGCCATCTTTTTACAATCCCTTTGTATCAAGCTGGGCTCGGTGACCGGGTTGGACCTATCGAGAGCGTGCCGTGAGTTTCTGCCAAGATGGTTGAACCTGGCGATCTGGTTCTTTGCTGAATGCGCCATCATTGCTACTGATGTTGCCGAAGTCATCGGTACTGCAATTGCCCTGAACGTGCTGATGCACATCCCACTGCCAGCAGGTGTTGTCATCACAGTGGTTGATGTCATCTTTGTCCTCATGGCCTATAGACCAGGCTCCTCCTTGAAGTTTGTCAGACTGTTCGAATACGCTGTGGCAGTCCTGGTTATGGGTGTCGTTATCTGTTTCTGCGTCCAATTGGCCATGATGCCACCTGTCAATGTCCGTGATTTGTTTAGAGGATTCGCCCCATCACACACCATCCTCGAGGGAACAAACATGTACACTGCCGTGTCCATTCTCGGTGCTACAGTCATGCCTCATTCTCTGTTCTTGGGATCAGGGCTTGTCCAGCCAAGACTGAGAGAGTTTGACACTGAGAACCACTACTACCATGTTCCAGAAGGTGAGGATCCAGAAGAGGCATATTTCAACTACAAACCAACAGAGAAGGCCATCAGATACGCAATGAAGTACTCCATCGTTGAGTTGGCCATCACTCTGTTCACATTTGCGTTGTTCGTCAACTCGGCGATTTTGATCGTGTCAGCTGCCTCTCTCTACGGAACACCGGGTGCTGGCGATGCTGATTTGTATGCTATTTACGACTTGCTATCCGAGACAATCGCTCCAGCAGTTGGTACATTGTTCATGGTTGCCTTGTTGTTTTCTGGTCAAAGTGCGGGTATCGTGTGTACCATTGCAGGCCAGATTGTGTCAGAAGGCCATTTGCGTTGGACCATCAAGCCATGGAAGCGTAGAATTGCTACTCGTGCCATCAGTATTGTTCCATGTCTTGTAATTTCCCTCTCTATTGGTCGTTCTGGGTTGAACGATGCGTTGAACGCATCCCAAGTGGTTCTTTCCATTTTGTTGCCATTCCTCACAGCTCCATTAGTATACTTTACTTGTAAGAAGTCCATCATGAAGGTTGAGGTTATGGATACAGATGAGATTGAACTGAATGACATGAATGGTGAGGTTGAGCTCAACAACGAGGGCCCAGCCGACAACGGCGATGCCAATTCTTTCAACATGACGAAGGATAAGAACATCCAAGTTGTCAATGACGAAGACGTCAGTGGTATTAATAACGCTGAAAGTTCAGAAACTACTGGAGCAGTTAATGAACGTGAAAAGAAATACCTTGATATGTCCAACAATTGGATCACGGCTATTCTGGGAATTCTCGTCTGGATCTTCATTTCAATTCTTAACGTTTATGCCATTGTTAGAATCGGTATGGATGGTATCTGAAATTTGGGATCAACACGTGGAAATACCTCTTATTACGACTGAGAGTGTGAACTCAGCTATTAGGAATAGTATTATAGGCTCGATTCCTCTCAAAATTGAGATGCAATAGTCACCCTGTGTGAAGAAGAATCTACGACTCGTGCATTATCAAGAATAAAAGTAGTTAAAAAAGTCCAAAAGTTCACTCACGTTAGAAGTATATATAAAAAGTTATGTGGTTTCATCTTTATCAGAAGAAGCTCACGAGACGTTTCCAGAGACAATTGTTATCAGTGGAGCCTTGTGCCTCTTCTGGCAAGCCTCTTGGAACCAACGATGGGTTAGCATCGGTTCCGTTAGAGAAGAACCCACCAAGAGTGGTTGTACTTGAGTAATAAATCGATGTGGTGTTCGTTCCATCAACAGACGTAACAATTGGAGTGGCAGAAGAGCTTGTGTATAGCGTAGAAGTCACCTGTACCGTCTGTGTAATAGTTTGATCAACTTCAGTGGAGGTTTCTGCTGTGAACACTTCACCATCAGAGTTTGTGAAGGTGAAGGATGCAACCACTGGCACCTTGATGACGGCAGTGGAAAGGGTAACCCCTGTGGAAACAGAGACACTAGCATCATCTGTTGATGTAACCAAGCAGCTAGAGTCGGTGACGGTGACAGTAACTGTTGAGACGGAAACAGAGATGGAGGTGGTGACGGATGCAGCAGTTGCAGAGACATCACCGGTGCTTGCGATGGTACTCAGTGTCTCAGTGGAGCCAAAGCTATTGATCTTGACAGCGTAGTTTGCACCTGCGACCGAGCTGAGCTCAATGGAAGCATCATTTGAGCCAGAGGCAGTACCAGCGTTGGAACCAGCGTTAGAACCAGAAACAGTGTTTGCAGCACCAGTTACACTAGCATCATTTTGAACGATAGTAACAGAGGTGGCTTCCACTGCAGTGGTATCAGCGAGTGTGACTGTTGTATAAATCACAGAAGTTAGCGTAGTATCTTCAACTTGCTCAGTAGGTTGTACCGTGGAGTAGTAGGTGATGTACTGGGTGGTCCATATGGTGGTTGGCTGGCCTTGTGCGTCATAAGTGGTGATTTCAGTGCCGATCTGTGTCGTTACAGCACTTGTAGAAGGAGCCGGAGTTGAAGCAGTGGTGTCAGCAGCAGTGGTGTCAGCAGGAGCAACAGTAGTTGTAGCAGCAGCAGTGGTGTCGGCCTCAGTGGCCTCAGCAGCTGTGGCCTCAGCAGCAACTGAGGAAGTGACACTGGTAGCAATGGTGGTATCGACATTCAAAGCAGCATCACTGGTGGTGACTTCAGAAGTGAACACATCAGTTGGTTCCGAGAGAATCGTAGTAACATCAACTGGCGTAACTCCAGCAGATGAAGTTGTGTCCCAGATAGTCACATTGTCTCTCTTTACAAGATTGTCGTATCTCTCAGCCATGTAGGCATTTGTCAATGGAAGGAGTAACAACGGGACGTATTTGAACAGCATTTGGTTTCTTGATTGGCGGTGGATTGGTGTGAATGAAAGACGATATACACTCTAATAAGCGACTGGAAATGGAGACCTATGATGATGGTAATAATAACAGAAAAAGGAATGGACGAGACTATTAAAAGCTCAACAATGTGGATAGATCTGGGAGGTTATAGGTTGTCGCACTTAGAAGTCACCTGAAGCTGGTATGTATTGTAACTGAACAAGGGTATCAAGTTTCAAAAGCATTCTTTTGAAAGAGAAAAAAAGGGTTAGACAGGTCGTTATAAATGAGATTCCACACTTTACATAGCCCCTTCCAAACGTGTTATACATCAGAATGCATTGGGTCTTGATTGAAGATGTAAGACATCTTGTGTAAACCAGTGAATCGTACCCATCACAGAGAGCTACAGCTGAGAAAGTTGTTTCGAAAGGGGATGTGTACCTGTGGAAGGTTTCTCCAAATGAAAACAAATATGCACCTTGCAGCATGTGTACCGTGTATATATGAATGCTGAGGCCAGAGAGAAAGCCTATATGCAAAAAAATACGGGTTTTTGTATGGGCGTGCGATGCCCGTCTATTTTTAGCTGCCAGTAATGCTACAAGTGTCGAATCACCTTCTATTCAGGGATTTCATGCTACAGAAGTGCTCCGTTGATACCTGTAGCACCAATTGTGTCCTTCTAAAGCTCCAAGGACGTGATATATCCCTTCACCTCGTCTGAAACCACCTCAAAAAGACTTCCAAGATGATCACTGACGCGTAAAAACAGCTCCAAACTCCCCCTTCAGTGACGCGTCGGTCTGCAGGGCCAAACGACGCGCCTCGAAAGATGGGAAGATTTCTCTCTTTATGGGCCAAAAAGGCTTCTTTGCTACAACGGAAACAGGTAAAGAAAGGATAGCACACGGTTAGAATGACGGGAAATGGTGGGTTTCGTAATTGTGCAGTCAATTGAACGCTAACAAGCGGCCTGTTTGTGTGTGTTTAGGTCGTCAAACAGAGCCTTCGTTGCTCTCACGTCGGTTCTCAGCCATGGAGATTGGCTCTTTGTCCAATTTTAGCACTCGTGCGCTTGTGCGATGGTTGAATTGTGAGGTTCAGCGAGTGCTTAAGCTGAGTAACCTGAGTGATTCGGTGTAGTTCAGCATGTTTATGGTTCCAGAGTGGCTTAAAGTTGTACCCATCCTCCGTACGTTGCAGGCTATGGACATTTGCATTGAGCTCTGAGACATTTACTGTGTAAGGTTCGAATATGTTGACTACGATGGACGATGACATCAACGACCAAATGATCTTGTGACTATGGAAGTGGGGGTGGTGATCGTAGTTGTGGTGGTGGCCATAGCCATAGTCATAGTCGTAGTCGTAGCAGCGCCTCCACCAAGTGACTCCACCAAAAGCGAAAGCCCACAAGCGCGGAAACGCCCACCGGGCATCGACGGCTTTCCTTCAACAACATCAACCGACCCTCTAGCGCACTCCCAATTGAGCACCCGAGCACTCAAAGCCGGCCAGAAATGGATATCGAATCACTACAGAAGACCAAGACCATTGGGATCATCGGCTTGGGAGACATGGGCCTGTTGTATGCCCGCAGGTTCTCTCAAGCAGGATGGACCGTTGTGGGCTGCGATAGAGAGGAAACGTACCAAGACACAGTGCTCAAGTACTCGGAGGAGCAGTTCAAGATCTTGAAGAACGGACATGCCGTGTCGAGGGTGAGCGACTACATCATCTACTCCGTGGAGGCTGCCAACATCAAGAAGATTGTGCAGCAGTACGGGCCTTCCACCAAACTCGGTGCGATTGTAGGCGGACAAACGTCTTGTAAAGCCCCAGAAATCGAGGCATTTGAATCATATCTACCTGAGGACGTTGAGATAATCTCTGTTCATTCATTACATGGGCCAAAGGTCAACACCACTAACCAACCATTGGTGATAATAAACCACAGGGGCTCCGAAGAGTCCTTGGAGTTTGTGAAAGCAGTGATGTCATGCCTTCAGTCAAAAGTAGTACAACTCACTGCTGAGGAACACGACAAGATCACCGCCGACACACAGGCAGTGACACATGCTGCGTTCCTCAGTATGGGCGTGGCATGGCACAAGACACAACTGTACCCTTGGAAAACCACCAAGTGGGTTGGAGGTATCGAGAATGCCAAAATCAACATCTCTTTGAGAATCTTTTCAAACAAGTGGCATGTCTACGCCGGGCTGGCCATCACCAACCCAAGTGCACATAAGCAGATCATGCAATACGCACAGAGTGTCACTGAGCTGTTCACCTTGATGCTCGAGGGGAAATCTGAAGAGCTGAAGTCGAGAATCTACAAGGCTAAGCAATTCGTATTTGGACACCTCGGTGAGGACCACGAGCTGTTACTGGACGACTCGCTACTACAGCAGTTTTCTCTGAGCAGACAGCCACCAGGCCAAACCACACCGAACTCTCACTTGTCGTTACTGGCCATCGTTGATAGCTGGTATCAACTGGGCATCGTGCCATACGACCACATGATCTGCTCCACTCCACTGTTCAGAATCTTCTTGGGTGTGAGCGAATACCTCTTTTGCTCTCCAGGACTACTGGAAAAGGCACTGTCTGATGCTATCGGTGCAAAGGCCTTCAGACCAGACGATTTGGAGTTCACCATTGCTGCCAGAACGTGGAGCAACATCGTGTCGTTTGGTGATTTTGCGCTATACAAGAAGGAATTCGAATCCACGCAGAAGTTCTTCGAGCCTATGCTGCCAGAGGCCAATCAGCTTGGTAACGAGATGATTAAGGTGTTGAACCAGAAGCTGAAGCGTTGATTGTATGATATGCTATGATAATTACGCTATGATAATTATAATGATTATATTGTAATTATAATTATAATTACAATATAATATAATATAATATAATATAATATAATATAATATAATATAACATAATATAACAACCTGTATGTACGGATGTATCGCCATGACACCTGTGCGGAAACATCCACCGAAGCTGCTTTTCTACACTGTCCACCAATCAGCGACAGAACTCTGGATCAATCGCTATCGACCGTTCCGAGACTTAGAGTGCAATGGGTAACGTCTTCAGTGGGATATTTGGTAAGCTGTGGGGCGTCAACAAGGAGATTCGGATCCTTATCCTCGGACTGGATGGTGCTGGTAAGACAACGATCCTTTACAGGCTACAAATTGGTGAAGTTATAAACACCAAGCCGACGATTGGGTTCAACGTTGAGACGCTGTCGTATAAGAACCTAAAGCTGAACGTGTGGGACCTCGGTGGCCAAACGTCGATAAGACCGTACTGGAGATGCTACTATGCCAACACAGCAGCCGTCATATTTGTTGTCGATTCAACGGATAAAGATCGTATTGATACTGCGAGTAAAGAGTTGCACACGATGTTGGCCGAGGAGGAGCTGTCAGACGCAGCTCTGTTGGTGTTTGCCAATAAGCAGGACGTTGCGGGTGCCCTGACTGCTGCTGAAGTGTCGAAGGCTCTGAACCTGTCGGATTTGAAGGATCGTAGCTGGAGTATCGTGGCCAGCAGTGCTATAAAGGGCGAAGGACTGACAGAAGGTCTGGACTGGTTGATTGACGTGATTAAAGATGAACAACTGTGAGTTGAATCTCGACTATTCTACCGTAAATAGACAAAGAAACAGCTGAGATTTGTATTTACATGATGGAGACGATATTGTATGTAGAAGGTAGAGCGCATCAACGCTTGACCCATGTTGGGCTCTTTCTAGCTTTAACCTTACCTGGTTTCTTTCTCTCGACTCTTCTGTGGTCTCTGGTCATACAGCCGGCTTTATACAGTCTGTTCTTCAACAATGGGTTATGGATGACCAAACCTTTGGCAATGGCATTGGCAATAGCACCGGAGTGGCCAGTGGCACCTCCTCCCGTGACGAGCGCAAACACGTTGAATTCAGACTCAGCCTCAACAACCTGTAGTGGGTACAGGATCTCCTTTCTATGCTTGAGCTCTGGGAAGTGCTCGTTAAGGGGCTTGCCGTTGATCAAGATCTCACCGGTACCTTTGACGAGGTAGACAGTCGCAGTTGAAGACTTACGGCCTCCAATGGTCTTGGATCTTCCAAATTGATCCAATTGTTTCAACTTCAGCCCGGAGTCGTTCATGTTGGTGCTTCTAGAGTACTTGGTCAACACATTCTCAACCTCCGTCGGTCTCAACTGCGGATCTATCGAGTTTAGCCTGTTGAGACTCTTCAGCAGTTGCTTGTGCTGTGACGACTTGAGACGTTCGTCTCCCGCCAACGGCTCGTACTGCTGTCTTGAAAGCCACTTGCCCTGCACGTTCGCAACACGAGGGAGATTCACGTACTTACGCTCCATCTCTTTCAGCTCGTTGAGGTTGTTCTCATGATCAGCATTGGGGGAGTAATATGTCTTGTGCTTCGGAATCACACGTTTCAGCTCCAACTCCGCGTTCGAGGTCGAAGGACGCAACGCCTTAAGCGTCGACTGGAATCTTACAAAGTTCTTCAGCATCTCTGCGTGTCTTCCCACCGTGTTTAACCTCTTCTAATCCGGATTTGAAACCGTTGATGTTCTCTCCTTCGTTGAGAAAACCGGCTTGGTGAAAAAAAAAGTTGGTCTCGGGGAAGCCGAGTTTCCTATTTGGGCAATTGCCTATTTCGGATATTTCTGTTAGTTTGCTTACGTAATGCATTATGTAATCTGTCAAAGTAGTACGGTATCATGGCACGTATCCCATTATAATACTGGTTATAAGTCCACACGGAGCCAGCACATATGCCTGGATGGTGGTCATTCTCCCAGTGTCCCGAGGTACTCCTTCAGCAGCTGTGTCAGATCGTCGTTCTTCCGCGTCACCATGAACATATCTTCAGGTGTGATGTTCTTTCGACCGGCGTGTCGGGCAAAGGCCTCGAGGTCCTCACCGAGCGACACCGCCTGGTTGTACGCGAGCTCGACCAGGGACGCCGTGAACTTGGGAGTCGCAGTGACTCTGGTGCCGTTATCGAGCCCATTGGCCTCTTCCTCCACGATCTGTGATATTGCCAGCCAAAGACGCGCTTTCAGTTGCTAAACCCCTCTATGTTAGTCATCTCTTGCAATGACACACAGGTGCACTTTCCAGAGTCCCCGTGGAAAGCAGCATGGCAGAGTCACTTACACTGACGACTTCTCTGTCCTCCGACGACAACTCCCTCATACCTGATCGAATGCGCTGTGTGGATGGCCCAGGCAGTAAGAGGAGTTGGTGCTTTGGTGGGAAACGCGCGTGTTGAAGTAGTTCGCGTAGGCAGAGACACCTAGGCAGAAACACCCGGACACCGGCCCAGCCCCGGCGGGGCTGTCCGCCCACCAAAACCGTGCCGGGCACAATGGCTGTAGCTTCACCTCGCCTCCACCAACAAAGGAGGTGTACACGGAGCAGGCAAGCACCAGAGATCAAGAGACAGAGCGACAATGACGAAGCAGTCGTGCAAGAGCATCTCATACGTGATCGGAGACGCCGCACACACCGGCTCGCACGTGTTGCCGGTCAATTCGATACGTTCTAATGGCTCTGATATGCTCTTCACCGCTGGTAGGGACGGTGCACTTGTTGTATTGGACAGCGACTCGAATCTCTGTAATCACATCCAATTGCACTCTGACTGGTGCAATGACGTTGTGTGGCACAGTGGGTCCACGCTTGTTAGCTGTTCTTCTGATTTGAGCGTGAAATGGTGGGACTTCGACACCAATGAGCACGGTCTTGTGGGCCACCATGAGGATTACGTCAAGGCGATGTGTCGTGTGTCCAGTGGGCATATTGTCACTGGTGGGCTGGACAAGGTTGTCAATACGTGGGATCTGGAGACCAGGTCCAAGCTGAGCTCCATAGATAACACGGAGGGTGAGATGGGGTCCATCTACTCGATGTCGAGTTTTGAACGGATGGTTACGTTTGGTGATAACAAGGCCACAATCTCGTTGTTTGATACTAGAAGCAACGAGATTGTTGGTAGGCTGGACGGACACGGTGACATCGTTAAGAGCCTGGTGATGGGCTCCAATGGCCAGTTGCTGTCGGGATCAAGTGACGGGACAGTGAGACTGTGGGACTTGAAGAGACTTGAAGAGGTCAAACAGTACACGTTTGACGGCTCTATCTGGTCGTTATACTCTGACGATGTCAATTTGAACAAGTTCTATACCGGCACAAGCCAGGGCACCTTATACGAGACTAACCAGGACTTGACCAAACCACTCGGGCAGGAATCGAGTGGGCTGTTGTCAATCTGTAAGTTCCAGGACGAACTTTGGAGCTCAAATATGGGTGATTCCACCATGAAGAACTGGAACGATGCTGCTAAGACCAAGCGAGGTGCTCCAGGACTGATCAAGTCAAGACTGCTGAACAACAGACGTCATGTGGTGACGCTAAGCACCGACAACGAGGTTGTTCTCTGGGATATCGTTAAATGTCGTCAGCTACAGAAGTTCGGTACCGATAGGGCATTCGAAGACGTTATCAATCAATACCAGACACAGGAGATCCTGCCAACATGGTGTCAAGTGATGATCCGTGCAGGGCAGTTGTTTGTTGTCATAAAGGAATCCAACTATACCAATACGGAACTGTACGGTGATGACATTAGAGAGTATGTCTTGTCAAGAGTTAACGATGATACGAGATACACCCTGGGTAAAATGGTCTTAACTTCAATCTTCCACAGGTTTGTTGAGTATGAAATGAACAAGGACCAAGAAATCAGAGAGTTGAGGATGAGGGAGATCAAGGGGAATTCCAAACTGAGTCTCTTGACAAAGTTCTCATCACACGATAACACACCACAATCCTCGTCATTACCGACACCTGTTGAAGAGTCAAAACAGAGTTATTTCGACGCAGTGGCAGATCAACACCATCAACAATCATTACAGGTTGATGACCATGCGGAGGACGCTCACCAACTTGAAGAGTCTGGAAACAAGCGAAGATTAAAGCTGTTTTCACGTAAGAAGTCCACTATATCAAGTGTTTCAACGGTAGAGGATGAGCGTGGAATGCAAGAGGATATTCCTGAAGGCTCATTGCCGGGATCAAACGAGACCTCTAGGAAGCCTTCAGAGTACGATGCAAACTCTTTAGGGACCTTAATTGTTGAAGCAAGACAATTCTACCAAAATGCCACAACGTTAAACTCCCTAAGCACATCACAATGGCAACCACCTCCAGTTGAAGAAGTGCCATTGATTGATGATTTGCCTGAAAATTTGCACATCATCGTTAACGAGTGTATTAACAATTCGAGCTCTGAAGTTGCGATATACTCTGATGAGCTACGAAACTTACAAATGACCACTCTAGAGAATGTCTTACCACGCTGGCTGGGAACCTATCTTCTGAAGAATCGTTGTATTGTAAAGGATTACTCCAAAGTTGGATTCACAATACAGCCTGATAGCACCTCTACTGGACTACCTGCGTTGGCTCAAGGTGCCGGCAGATTGAATGCCTATTCCATGCTTCGTGTCAAGAGAATCCTCACGTATATCACCGACCGGTTTGAGAAGCCAACCACTGAGATGAACCAGGGATTGCAAGCTGATAGTTGGTTACAAGTGCTGTGTCATGGCAAAGTGTTGGATAACCGTATGACGTTGGCTACTGTTAGAAGCGTCATATGGAAACAGAGTGGTGATGTGATTCTAACGTTCAGAAGACGTCAAAAGGAGACCAAGGCCATACTTTAATGAGTGTTGATCCATCAACTTCTGTACAATTCATCCATAATTGTAGCAGTAGTCGTGTAAACGTCAGAATGATGCAGTAAATTACAGCACGGTTAGAACTTTGTCGTGGCCCAACCACAATGGGCGGAAGTGAAAAAACACCCAGACACCAAAAGTGAAAATTTGCTCGGGAAACTAAACTTTCACCAGATTTGCAAATCATCACAGGATTCATTTGTTGAATAAACAACGATTTCGGGTGCTGAAACTAATAAGAAGAGGGAGACAAACAGGCGAAGAAAGACACGAAGATGGAACAAGACAACGATAGAATAGTGTCACGTTTATGGCGTGCCCACCGTACTGTGAAGGAGATGGTTCGTGATAGGGGATACTTTATAACCACCGAGGAGATTGAGATGCCATTGGATGAGTTCAGAGCTAGAATGTGTGATCAAATGGGCAGACCAAATAGAAAGAACATGAGTTTCCAAGCACAACCTTCCGAGGAGACGTTGTTGAAGTTCCCACAGATGGGGTCCATGTGGGTTGAGTTCTGTGATGAGCCAAGCGTGGGTATTAAGACCATGAAGAACTTCATCATTCACATCTCCGAGAAGAACTTCAGTGCTGGTATATTCATCTACCAAAATAGTATCACCTCCAGTGCCGCAAAGCTGATCCCAACCGTGGCACCAGCCACCATTGAGCTTTTCCAGGAGAGTGATTTAATCGTTAACATTACGCATCATGAACTGGTTCCAAAGCATCTACTCTTGAGCGACGAAGAAAAGACACAACTCTTGGAGAGATATAGATTAAAGGAATCACAGCTTCCTAGAATTCAAAGAGAAGACCCTGTTGCTAAGTATTTAGGGCTCAGAAGGGGACAGATTGTGAAGATCATCAGAAAGAGTGAAACCTCTGGTAGATATGCCAGTTACAGAATATGTCTTTAAAGGTTGCAACACATGACCGAATCTGTTATTCCAGTCCACCATGTAACGTTCTTCAGTTGCACTTTGGACGCTGGTGACACTTGCACGCCATTCTGGCCCAGAAATACAGGTCCAATGGTGATTATTAAGCTGTCGATAAGCGTAGGCGTAGTCTGTAGAAGGCTGTTGATGATCTTTGCGCCTCCTTCCACCATCAAGCTGTCGATTCCCAGCTGCTTGAGCCTGGTGAACAGGAGCCTGAGGTCTATCAACCCGTTGTTCAGCTCCATCTCTATGACATTGCCACCTTTGGATCTAAGGTACTCCACCTTGGAGTGCTCACAGCACTCCGTGGAGATGACAATCCAAGGAGCCTGGCCCACGCCTTCCAATGCCAGTCTCTCCATCTTGGAGCCGCAGTAGTCCCATTTGAAGTGTGGGTCTATGATGATGGGCCTAGGGCTCTGAGCCAGTGACAACTTACAGTTCAGCCCAGGGTCATCGCTCAGCGCGGTGTTCACTCCAACGAGGATCCCATCATGCTGTGATCTTAGGTACTGTGTCATCTCCTTTGTTTCAGCGTGAGAGATGGCGGTTCTTTGACCGATCCCTGAAGAGATCCTCGAGTCCAACGACTGGGCATATGTTAGCGTAACAAATGGCCTGTCTTGGATGGTGGTAGGGAGGTAGCTGTTGAGGAAGTCCATGAGCGCTTGGTTTGTGTATGGTTCAGTCCACGGGAGGTGAATTTTTCAAATTTTGTTGATAAACCTGATTACTTTGTATACACGGTTTCCAGTGATTGTCGTGTTTGCTTTGTATGTTTGTCTATTGTAAACAATAAACAATGGGACAAGAGACCAAAGCACGTGAAGCTGAGGTTGGCGCTAAGGATGTTGAGCACACAGAGGCGGCTAACGAGACAAAGGAAAGCAAAGCAACAGAGACTACAGAGACTACGGACAAACTCGCTGATGACCTCTTCACAAACCACGAGCTGCTCCCAAGCTCTGCTGACGCCAACGACCTCAACATCACCAAATACCTATCGAAACTCGACGAGTACCTAATGCTTCAGCAGTCGCTAATAACAACCTTGCAGAGTGGGTTCATCAACATATCAAGGGCAAACTACTCGTCGGGCGGACTGAGACCCTACGGCAAGGACCAATGGGACATGAACTGTTTGGTCACTTCCAAAGTGGAGGATGGCGTGTTGGTGAAGTGTAACACAGACCTGTATAACCCGCTGAACATGTTTGGGGTGCTGGTGCCACAGCAGCTGAGAAGTGCAAAGGAGGAGTTTGAGGGCTCCCTGGACAAGTGCGTTAGGCTTGTTCATCTGAGAAGAGAGCTGGATCAATTGTCATCATCATTGTCGTCTACATAGCGCGGTATATGGGAATCGTCATCATCATCATCTATATAGCACAGTCTGTAGAAGGGGCCCGGGCCAAAGTCTATATCATGTTATCTTCAGGTATTTGAGCCAGGCATTCGTTGCTGCTGATATCATCGTCAAGCTGTAAAACATCAAAATCAAACAAGACGCCATTCTTTATGGCATCCTCAACGGTGTCGAACTCCTTGGAGTTGTCAAAGAGGTGATCAACGTCAAATGTATCCTTCTCGGTCGACACAATTGGCGAGATACTCGACAAGAACCTGTGACGTTCCACTGGTGATCCGTAACACGGCGAGGCGTCGGTTACGGGCGAGATCCACAGGTCTTCAACCTCCTTCTTTGTAGATATCGACGTTGCCCTGGTCACAACAGAATTCCTCGTGAATGTTGAAGACACCAGCGACGTCTGTTGCGAGGTGGAACGCGGTATCGACGATGTTGTGTTGATCGCAACAGGTTTATCTCTGCTGTTGGCGTCTGCTGGTGCGTCCGCAGCCTGGCCATCGTAGTGTTCACCATCGTGGTGTTTGCCTTCACCATGCTCATGCTCATCGCCCACGACGGTGGTGTCCTCCGCAACGTGACCAATATGGTTAAACCCATACGGCGTGGAAATCTTGGGCCGTGGCTTCACGTACACCTGTTCACCGTTGAGCTTATCCAGCAGCCGTGATAGTCCCCTTTTCTTCTTCGTCTTGTTCTCCCCGGTGGGCATCAACAGGCTCTGGAAGTACGAGGTTGGTGGGAGCGGCGGTAGCTCCACCATCTTGGACTTCAATTCCGGCTTCTCAGAGTTTATCACCTGAACCTCCCTTGGCGCCTGAAGTTTGTACTCGTCCTCTATCCAAATCGATTCCATTGCCTCTTCGATCAACACTCTCGGTGCTCTCACTGCTCAACCTACAACCTGGTCAGAAATGAGAAACCAGTCACGTTATATAGGAACTTCCACCAAAGGTACGCGAAAGGGGGGTTAATTTTTTTTCCTGATTTGCAATATCTTTCGACATTCCTTACATACACGTACTTCTCGTGATGGAAGGGCGCGCGTTTCGTGTTTCACCTACAAATTACTGCAAGAACATTCTCCTTTTGACGATAGTTTTTTCTCGAGGATCGCCAGGTACAGCGTTCAGGGCACAGGGGGGAAATGATGAGAATTTGCCAGGTTTGTGGCTTTTTTAAAGCAGTTGATGAAAATTGATAATCGTTATATTATTATTGTGTTATTGTTATAATTGTAATATTATAACACGGCATCAATGGCGGCTATCTGTCTTCAACGTTTCAGTTTCTTTAGCGACGACAGGTGTGCTTGGAAAGCAGAAGAGTGTTGTACTTGGTCTATGGATCTCTTTAGCGCCACATCTCCCATAACGTCCTCGCCGATTTGCACTGTCTGTTTGTAACTGTGGTTTCTCAACCTCCCGTTTAGCAGAACCCTGAGGCTTCTCTTGGTACACTGTGTCACTGAGTTTCTCTTCAGTCCCAACTGCTCCATGACGGTATAGATGTCCTTCATCGATCTCAAGTATAACAGTCTTGAGGCGCCAGAACTTATAATCAGGTTTTGTTGTCTAGAGCTTCGGATAACGTTCAAGACGTTTGACATGAACTGACAGGGTTCGGCAAAGAGTGCTGAGTAGACTATCTCCAGATGGATGCCTCGTGAGATGGCATTTCCTATGGTCTTGTGCTTCAGGAAAGTCGGTAATCTCTTTGTGTAGTGGAAAGTTATGACATCAACTTCCATTGAGGAACATGCCATCAGCAACGCCCTTTCGCTCGTTGGTAACACCGCAACAATGTCATAGAGTTGAACGAATTTGTTTATGCTCTGTCCCTGCGCGGGTTCATCAACCACTATCGTTACCCTGGTGAATACCTTGATGTCTATATCTTTAAACAGCGACAGATCTATGGGATTAACAAAGCCGCTGGGAGAGGTGGAGTGCTGGATCGTGTGGTTGATGGCCGCGTGCGTATAGCCCAACGTTGCAAGTAATTGTAGCTGATTTCTAAGCAGCTGGGTGTTTGTAGTATATGGGATGTTTAGATCAATCATCATAGTTTCCTACCCTATTTCTTCACGCTGGAATACAACTCAATCTGTGCAGTTGATACCTCGTGTAACAGTCTGAGTACCAGAATGTGTTTGTGTGTGTGCATACACAAATTTTTTTTTCTCTCTCCGACGGCCCTTTCCTCAAAATAATTATCATATTATATAATTACCACATGACTATTATTAACTCTCAGGCAGGGTTGACGGAAAGGGAAATACAAAACGAAAATCAGCGGAAAAGACAAAGCTTCGCCGTATTGGACGAGTTCGTCTTCCCTTTCGCTTTGCCATTTGGCAATTCTGGCCGGTAGTGCAACACTGATACCCAGTCCACTGGATGTCTCATACCATCCATAATAATAATAAAAGCAATAATAACGATAATTATCATTCTAATGGCAGTAACACCGTGCTCAGCGCCACACCCGAACACCAGATCTCATATCCTGGTACACCCACACAAAGCAGCCGCCCACCGCCCGTCGGAAAAAAAAAATGCGCCCACTGTCAGCCAAAAACGTTCACAACGTTAAAAAAACGAAGAGGACACAAAAAGGGGGAAAAGAAAGAAAAAAACATCAAAACAAAATCAAAACAAAAGCACAACGCTGATTCCTCAAACAACCATCTTTTCCCTCTCAGTGAAGAAGACGCTCTCCACTGACTCTGGCGGTTTGTGTGTGCGTGCGTGTGTTGGAACTAGTTGAAATCAAATGAGTCGTACAGCCAGTGCCGCTGCTGTAGCAGCGTCCTCGGCTGCTGTGAACAACATCAATAATACTCAATCTGGAGCGAATGGCGGCGGCCACGGGAACACCGCTGGCGGAGGTAGCGGTAGTGGTGGTAGCGGTAGCGGGAGTAACGCCACGATTGTCGGGTTGCACTACAAGATTGGCAAGAAGATTGGAGAAGGCTCGTTCGGTGTGATCTTTGAAGGTACCAATATGATCAACCAGGTTCCTGTTGCAATCAAGTTTGAGCCTCGAAAGACGGAGGCTCCGCAGTTGAGAGATGAATATAGAACCTACAAGCATCTCAACGGATGTGCTGGTATTCCGAATGCGTACTACTTTGGACAGGAGGGACTACACAACATTTTGGTGATTGATTTGTTGGGTCCCTCGCTCGAGGATTTGTTTGACTGGTGTGGTAGACGGTTCAGCGTGAAGACCACGGTACAGATTGCCGTGCAGATGATCACGCTTGTCGAAGAGGTGCACTCTAACGACTTGATTTACAGGGACATCAAGCCGGACAACTTCTTGGTTGGAAGACCAGGTCAGCCTGATGAGAATAAGATCCACCTAGTTGATTTTGGAATGGCCAAGCAGTACAGGGATCCAAGAACCAAACAACATATCCCATACCGTGAAAAGAAATCGCTAAGCGGAACCGCTAGATACATGTCGATCAACACACATCTAGGTAGAGAACAGTCAAGACGTGATGATTTAGAAGCATTGGGCCATGTGTTTTTCTACTTTTTGAGAGGTCAATTACCATGGCAAGGATTGAAGGCACCAACTAATAAGCAAAAATACGAGAAAATTGGTGAGAAGAAGAGAACTACCGCGGTTAGCGATCTTGGAAGTGGATTCCCTCCACAATTTGCTCAATATTTGGACATGGTTAGATCCTTGAACTTTGAGGAGACCCCTGATTATGAAAAATACAGGGTTTTGCTCTTGAGTGCACTGGATACTATTGGTGAGGTTGCAGATGACCAATACGATTGGATGAAGTTGAACGGTGGTAAAGGTTGGGATCTCAGCATTAACAAGAAACCAAACCTACACGGTTATGGACATCCAAATCCTCCAAACGAGAAGGATCGCCATCACCGTCAACAGAGAAGAAATAAACATTTGCAACAACAAATCCACCAACAGCAGCAGCAACAACAGCAGCAGCAATCACAACAGCATCAACAACAACAATTGCAACAGCAACAACAACAGTTTAGCTCTACAATCACAAACACCAATGTCGTTGCATCTAACAGCAACAATAAAGGCTTGAATCAACCACCATTGAACTCAACACAGCAGTTCCAAAATAGACAACCTGCTCCTGTCAGAGAGAAAGTTGAATCGCAAGCCTCACCAGCTGATGCAAGACAGCAACAGATTAACAATCAACACGCAGATGATGACAATCAATCAAAGGGATTCTTTGCAAAGTTGTTTTGTTGTTCCTGAAGAAGTCCTTCCTTGCTTCATCCCCTCAAGAAAGATAAAAAAAATGTGTTCAAAAGAAAGAGTCGAAAGTGTTTATTACTGTGTAAGATAGAACTGTTTATCAATTTACAAGCATTTTATTCCCCCCTAATTAATATATACATGGAATCCAAACAATGTGGGTCAACGTTTCATGTTGAACCTCGTTGTATAGACGTCAACCATCTCTTCTGGACTCATTTCTCTTTGACCGAGGTGAGCTGAGCGTACTTCAAAGGCCTTCCTCTCTTTCTTCGTCTTGAACTTGACATCTCGTTTCATCTTGCTCAACAAGTCGTCTTCATAGCTCTGTAACTTGTTCTGGAGCTGTTGATCCTGATTTGACCTTCCTGGTAGTTTGGTCTTCGCATCTAACCCCCAGAGATCACCACTTGTAGCCTTACGTGCATCATGATATGATAGCTTATCAAATGATTTGGTGATGGTCCACTTCTCGATCTCTCCACTAGAGCCACACACTGACATCGTCACATGTCCCTTACGTTTCATTGGAGTCTTGAGAATACGCGGCCATAGAGATGGATCACTAGGAGTGGAACCAATGGAGAAAGTCTGGGTTTGGTTGGTCCTTTCTTGTTCAATAGAAGTCACAGTTGCTGAATCTGTAGCGCAACGTGCCACTATGAGATAGGAATAGTTGGCAATCTCATAGTTATTACCATCAATGCGTCCGCTTGACCCCTTTGTCCCTGAGGTTGGAGATATTCTTGTGCGATCAGCCCATTTGGAGGATAACACTTGACCTCTCTTGAGTTCCAATAGAAATCTAGGTCTTTCAACAGATTTATCAAAGTGACACCACGACAACTTTGAGCCAGAGGGATAGTCGTAGAACTGTGGTTTACCGGTCTGTAGAGGGCATGGTCTATGGTGAGAACATGGTGCAATCACCTTTAAATGATAATTGGTATTCTCTTCAGCACCAGCTTCAAAGAACTCTTCAAATTCCAAGTCTTCTTCGTCAACGGTGCCATATTTATCCTCCAGCTCTCTCTTTAGCTTAAGTGCCTCCTCATCGAGTTCAATTTGGTCATCGATTTCAAATTCCTGTTCGAATTCCTGTTCAAATGCGGAACCAGAGGCCTTGGAGTAAGGTCTTGGGATCTTGCCATGTTCACTGAGGAACTTCTCTGGTCTGATCATGGTTTGTCTTGCTCTTGCGACACTTTCAAATCCTAATGGAGTGCCTCTTTCAACAAGAACTAGAAATCCATCTGGTTCTAACATCTTCAACAGTAGTTGGACGTTTGCATCAACCTCATGAGGGAACTGGGATCGATCTTGTAACAGCTGGTGCTGTGCAATGATCAAATTGTACTTCTTTGAAGTATTCAACCGGTCCAGCATCTTGGTCTTGATCTTGATCTTGTTGGTCTTGACCTCACCTATGAAATCGTCAAATAGAACATCCTCATCACGATTCAGCCCTTGATGCAGCTCCTCCTCGGTGAATAGATCTTCTAGTGCACCGGGGTATTCATTTAACTGTCTTGACAGGAGGATCTTTGCTCTATCTTGCATTCCATGGTGACCAACGATAAAGGAATCCTTTACTTCCGGGTCCCATTCATTACCCATGATCTCATTCAGCGCAATCATACCCGTCGCTGGACCGTATCCGATATCCAACACCTTCGTTGGAGTAAAGTCTGGCTGCCTCTTGAACAGCTCCTTCAATACCTGGTACACAGAGGCATAATCCTGGGTAAAGAAGGACGCAATGTAAACATCATTCTCATGCGGTTTCCGGGTAGGTTCGTACAACTGGGCTTCCTTCAACTTCAAATATTGCTGTGCCACTTGGTACCTCAGCACTTTAGGCAACCGTAGGGCAAGCATATGGTTATATATCGACTTGGTTATTCTCTCCGGGATCTTGATCTGGTCTCTAAAGGTCTTACCCAGTTCTGTATTGTAATGGCTTCTCTTCATAACTTCACCGTCTGCTGGCTGTTTCCACAGATCTTCACGACTAATCACCCGCACCTTTGGGTTCGTATCTTCATTCACATCGTGGTGATAGCCTTTCACCAGCTGGCCAAACGATTCACTCTCCTTCCGGTACGCAAAGGGTAGAGACGTCATCTCTGTGGATAACGATTTGGAAGCCTCTATGGGATCGCTGTCGTACTCCCAAATCCCTTTGAGCTTTGTCCTCGTTGAGTACAGACGGTAGCACCGTGTCCACGGAGCTAGGCATCTGTGAGTCATCGTAGTCGATCGGCGTCCTTGTGAAGAGAAAGCAAGTGTGTATTATATAGTTAATCCTTACCATTGGCCATGGAAAAAATTTGTAGTAGTGTGTTCGGGCGATGAGCATGTCACGTGATTTATCACGTGCCTATCCATCTGCTTAGTAAGCGATCTTGGACATCACAGGCAACGGCGTTTGACACATAACGGTGTCAAGGGCCATTGAGGCCCCCTGTCGTGATGCCCATACATCGCCAATTGACCACGACAAAGGACTCTCTGTGCTGTCAATTGCCGTAGAAAAGCACTACCGGTGTGTAAAGCAACCTTCCAACCTCCGAAACAAGGGCTTATGAGATCAATTGAGCTACATTTCCCAGTCGTACAGCTGGACACCATTGGCTGTCTACTGATGCCAACCCAACATCGCTTACACGCAAGGGAATGACATAAACCGTAGTACGTTAAAGAGATTCCTCCCGTTGTGCTGCTTTCTCAAGCTGGCTACAGATGAGCATTGACCATTTTCGCGGGAGCTTGATCCCATTCCAACAAAATTATATGTGGTGCTTATGTAATGCACTTACGTCACCAAAATGAGTGTGTTTTTTTCACCGTGGGCCCCAAAGTTTGTTTCCGCTGTTTTTGTTGGCGACGTTTCCAACAAGGAGGGTAACTCCCTTATGTACGTGTTGTGCACGCGTTTGGGCCGATGGCTGACGCGTCCTGGCAAACTGCAACGATTTTGCTTTGTTGTGTCCGAATATATGTCTGCGTTTGTCTTATATAAAACCAGTTGGAAGCCCTTTGTGCTGATCCCTCTTTGCTCTGATTGTTGTTAGGGAGAGAGATATATTGCCATATATTTTGATTGATTGGTATTTCACCGGAAACGACACCGTCCTCTTATAACTGATTGGAGGCCATCTACAAAGTATTTTGCTCTGGAATCAACACGCCGAACGCACTTGTGCCAGACTACCCAGTTCTCAACCCACACAGACACTGGAAGGACTTGCACTGTTTGATTTTCGCACAGCATACGAGATAGAGTGACCTAGGAGGCGTTCGCAAGTGATATTGGATTGATTGGTTCAAAGGTATCGATCAATTACCTATACGGAAAGAAGAAGAAGAAGAAGGAACACGCAGAGAGTGTGTGTGCGTGCGCAAGCCTTTTTACATAGTACCTGAAGGAGGCTCTACAAGGAAGGTGAGTATCTTTTATCTGTTCCTCTTTTCACGTGGGGCGTGTGTATCCTGTGGCGTTGAGCCAACCATTGGTCTATTGTATGGCCAGCTTCGAAGCAATTGAGCTTTACAGCTGTTGCGTATATACCCTACTGCTTCTATGCGGTTACCTCAGCGCAGCGTAAATGTCCCAAGACGTTTACGATGGATTTTGTCTCATTTGTCCAGATAATTGTTGGGCCCACAGAAAAAAAAATCCAGTCTGTAAAAAGGTTTGTCCACAAGAGAAAAAAACCGTTGGGATGTCGGCGGCAAGACTCGGGACATTTGGGACAAATCCGAGCTCTTCCCTCAAAAACGCCACAAAGAGGATGGTTTCGGATGGTTTTGATACAACTGTTGGACTTCACCATAAACAAAGAACAACTTCACACAGCGCTTAGCCTCAAGAGCCGATATCCGTGTTGAATGCGCATTGGTGTTTGACGATTCATCGCTACTTGTGTGCTGCTCTTTGTCTCGTGTCCACGATCAACACCGTCAGAAAGATATACACATACCAGCGTCCGCATCCGATTGTTTGTTTACATTTACTAACCAGTTACACCATTCCAGTATTCAAAGACTACTTCCCGGTTCACTAAGACGCTTATTCGGAGAGACTACTGCTGCTAAGCTTGGTCTCGGTCTTGGTGTGAAACATTTTGGTTTTAAGCGTCAAAAGCACATCAACAAGCTGCCCTTGAAGGCTAAAACGATGAGCGAGGACAACCTTGGAGAAGTGGCGTTGCACGCCAGCAAGGTGGACTTTGCCAAATACAAGCAACTCCATGAGACGTTACCGGCGCACTTTATTGGTCTGAACACCTTGGACGTTGCTGAAGCGTCTCCGTTGAAGGACTTTGTTGCCCAGCACGGCGGTCACACCGTGATCCAGAAGGTTTTGATTGCCAACAACGGTATCGCTGCGGTTAAGGAGATCAGATCCGTGAGAAAATGGGCTTACGAAACGTTTAACGATGAAAGAACCATCCAATTCGTTGTGATGGCTACGCCGGAGGATTTGGAGGCAAACGCTGAGTATATCAGAATGGCGGATCAATACGTTGAGGTTCCAGGTGGCACCAACAACAACAACTACGCTAACGTTGATTTGATCGTTGACGTTGCTGAAAGAACCGACGTTGATGCTGTCTGGGCTGGTTGGGGTCACGCGTCTGAAAACCCACTGTTGCCAGAGCAATTGGCTGCTTCCAAGAGAAAGATCCTGTTCATTGGTCCACCCGGTTCTGCAATGAGATCTCTAGGTGATAAGATCTCCTCCACCATCGTGGCACAACATGCTAAGGTCCCTTGTATCCCATGGTCCGGTACCGGTGTTGAGGACGTCCAAATTGATCCAGAGACTAATCTCGTCTCCGTTGATGAAGTTACATATGCAAAAGGTTGTGTCAACTCTCCAGCGGAGGGTCTCTTGAAGGCCAAAGCGATTGGATTCCCAGTGATGATTAAAGCTTCTGAAGGTGGTGGTGGTAAAGGTATCAGAAAAGTTGAACGCGAGGAAGACTTTGAGACTCTGTACCACCAAGCTGCTAATGAGATTCCAGGCTCCCCAATATTCATCATGAAATTGGCCGATAACGCTAGACACTTGGAGGTTCAGTTACTCGCAGATCAGTATGGTAAGAACATCTCCCTGTTTGGCCGTGATTGTTCTGTTCAAAGACGTCATCAAAAGATCATTGAAGAGGCACCTGTCACTGTGGCAAAGCCTGAAACTTTTACTCAGATGGAGAAAGCCGCTGTCAGATTGGGTAAATTGGTTGGTTATGTCTCTGCAGGTACTGTCGAGTACTTGTACTCTCATGTCAATGACAAGTTTTACTTTTTGGAGTTGAACCCAAGATTACAGGTGGAGCATCCAACCACAGAGATGGTTTCAGGTGTTAACTTACCTGCAGCACAATTGCAAATCGCTATGGGTATCCCATTGCACAGAGTTAGAGACATTAGATTATTCTATGGTGTCGACCCACATACATCAACAGAAATCGATTTTGACTTTGAATCTGAAGCATCTTTGACATCCCAAAGAAGACCTACTCCAAAGGGTCACTGTACCGCTTGTCGTATCACATCTGAAGATCCAGGTGAAGGATTTAAACCATCTGGTGGTTCTCTGCATGAGTTGAACTTTAGATCTTCCTCTAATGTTTGGGGTTACTTCTCTGTGGCTAACCACTCTTCGATTCATTCCTTCTCTGATTCTCAATTTGGTCATATTTTTGCCTTTGGTGAAAACAGACAAGCATCGAGAAAACACATGGTTGTTGCGTTGAAGGAATTATCTATTAGAGGTGATTTCAAAACGACTGTGGAATACTTGATCAAGTTGTTGGAAACTGAAGATTTCGAGGATAACACAATTACAACAGGCTGGCTGGATGAATTGATCTCTCAGAAATTGACTGCAGAGAGACCAGATCCTACTATTGCTACCATCTGTGGTGCAGTCACAAAGGCTCATATTCTCTCACAAGAGGCTCGTGAGTCGTACATTGCTTCTTTGGATAAGGGTCAGGTTCCATCAAAGGATTTGTTAAAGACCATTTATTCCATTGAATTCATCTATGAAGGCTACAGATACAAGTTTACCGCTGCTCAATCTGCTTTAGATAGATATACTTTGTATATCAACGGTTCCAAGGTGGAAGTTGGTGTTAAAAAATTATCTGATGGTGGATTGTTGATTGCACTGGATGGTAAGTCCCATACTGTTTACTGGAAGGAACAAGTTGGGGCTACAAGATTGTCAGTTGATTCTAAAACTTGTCTATTGGAGGCTGAGAACGATCCTACACAGTTAAGAACCCCATCTCCTGGTAAGTTGGTGAAGTACTTGGTTCAGACTGGTGAGCATATTAACGCTGGTCAACCATTTGCCGAGGTTGAGGTGATGAAGATGTGCATGCCATTAATTGCTCAAGAAAATGGTACTGTTCAATTGGTTAAACAGCCAGGTTCTAACGTTGCGGCTGGTGATATTTTGGCCATCTTGTCTCTTGATGATCCATCTAAGGTCAAGCACGCCTTACCTTTCCAAGGCATCTTGCCAGAATTTGGCCAACCAACTGTACAAGGCACTAAACCTGCGTACAAGTTCCAGGCCTTGTTGTCCACATTGAAGAACACATTGACTGGATTTGACAACCAGGTGATTTTGAACGCTACTCTTCAGGACTTGATCGAGGTGTTGAGAAACGAGCAATTGCCATACTCCGAATGGAATCAACAAATATCTGCTTTGCACTCAAGAATTCCACTTGAGTTGGACGCAGAGTTGGCTAACTTGATTAAGAGATCCTCTCAAAGAAATGCATCGTTCCCAGCAAGACAGATTCTGAAGCTTTTGGACAAGAGCGCTTCATCACCAGATGCTGATCCGCTGTTTGGCCAGGTTGTTGCACCATTGCGTGATATTGGTGAGCGTTATGCTAAAGGCTTGGAAACCCATGAACATGCTGTTTTTGCTGAATTGTTGACTGAATATTATAACGTTGAGAAGCTTTTCAGTGGTACCAACGTTAGAGAGGAAGATGTCATTCTAAAGCTGCGTGACGAAAACAAGAATGATTTGTCTAAGGTTGTCTCTATCGTGCTTTCTCATTCTAGGGTTTCTTCAAAGAATATTTTGATTCTCGCTATTTTGAACCACTACCAACCTCTCTGTCAACAAAGCGCCGAGATTGCCAATGTTATGCGTGAACCATTAAAGCACATTGTTGAGCTCGAGGCCAGAGCCACTGCTAAGGTTTCTATCAAAGCCAGAGAAATCTTGATTCAATGCTCATTGCCATCCATCAAAGAGAGATCTGATCAATTGGAGCACATCTTGAAGTCTTCTGTTGTTCAAACAAGATATGGTGAGATTGGTTCTTCGCATCGTGAACCACAGATGGAGATTTTGAGAGATGTTATTGACTCCAAGTATGTTGTCTTTGATGTTCTCACCCAATTTTTGGGACACAAGGATCCATACGTTGTAGCTGCTGCTGCTGAAGTCTATGTTCGCCGTGCTTACCGTGCTTACAACGTGATTGGTAACTTGACATACAATACTGATGGTGAATATCCAACAGTTGAATGGAAATTCCAGCTCCCATCTTTCTCTTCTGCTGCTTACAACGCTGTTCCTCAAGCCAGAGGTATGGTTGGTAAAGCCATGAACAGAGCCGTCTCAGTTTCAGATTTGACATTTGTCTCCAACGATGAGTCACAACCATTGAGAACAGGTTTGTTGATCCCATCACCACATTTGGATGACGTCGAAGATGTATTGATCAAGGGATTGGACAGGCTTCCTCGTAAAGCTGTTGTTGACTCTTCTCGTGGTCCTGCTCCAAATAGATCTGCGCCAAATAATGCTCTTTACAACATTGTTAATGTTGTTGTTGGGGACTCTGATGGCATCGAATCTGAGGATGAAATTTTGGCTAAATTGAACGAGGTTCTGGCAGACGCGAAGGATGAGTTAGTCGCAACTTCTATACGTCGTATAACCTTCATTTTCGGTTCTACTGATGGTTCTTATCCAAAGTACTACACTTTCAGAGGTCCTGACTACGCAGAGTACAAGGAAATTCGTCATATCGAACCAGCATTGGCTTACCAATTAGAGTTGTTGAGATTATCAAACTTCAACATCAAACCAATCTTCACTGATAACAGAAACATTCATGTCTATGAGGCCATTGGTAAGAACTTCCCTGCTGATAAGAGATTTTTCACAAGAGGTATCATCAGAACTGGTCGTATCCGTGATGACATCACCATCCAAGAGTATTTGACTTCAGAGGCCAACAGATTGATGTCTGATATTCTGGACACTCTCGAAGTTATTGACACTTCAAACTCAGACTTGAACCATATCTTTATCAACTTCTCTGCCGTTTTTAACGTCCTTCCTGAAGATGTTGAGGCCGCCTTTGGTGGTTTCTTGGAAAGATTTGGAAGAAGACTTTGGAAACTCCGTGTTTCAGCTGCGGAGATCAGAATAATGTGTACAGATCCTAAGACTGGTGTTCCATTCCCATTGAGAGCAATGATTAACAACATGTCTGGTTTCGTTGTTAAGTCTGAGTTGTACATGGAAGTGAAGAACAGTCAAGGTGAATGGGTTTTCAAATCACTTGGAACTCCAGGATCCATGCACTTGAGACCAATCTCTACACCTTACCCAGCTAAGAATCAGTTACAACCAAAGCGTTATAAGGCTCATCTATTGGGAACTACTTATGTTTACGACTTCCCAGAGTTGTTCCGCAGTGCAACTTTGGCTCAATGGGAGAGATACGCTCCTGATGCTAAGGTCCCAGAAGACTTCTTCCAAACAATTGAGTTGATTTTGGATGACTCTGACGTGTTAACCGAGGTTGATAGAGAAGCAGGTGCAAACAACATTGGTATGGTTGCCTTCAAAGTATTCGTCAAGACTCCAGAATATCCAAGAGGTCGTCAATTCTTCATTGTTGCTAATGATATCACTTATAAGATTGGTTCTTTCGGTCCCCAAGAGGATTACTTCTTCGATAAAGTTACCCAACTTGCCAGAAAGTTGGGTATTCCAAGAGTGTACTTGTCTGCTAACTCTGGTGCTAGAATTGGTATGGCTGAAGAACTACTTCCATTGTTCCAAGTTGCTTGGAAGCAACCAGGTCATCCTGATGAAGGCTTTGACTACTTGTACCTGTCTGACGATGGTATATCAACTCTAGAGAAGAATGATCAACTCAAGGCTGTTTCTACTGAGAGAATAGTTGAAAATGGTGAAGTTAGACATGTTATCAAAGCTATCATTGGTACCGAAGATGGTTTGGGTGTTGAATCTCTTAGAGGCTCAGGTTTGATTGCAGGTGCTACATCTAGGGCTTACAAAGATATCTTCACCATCACTTTGGTTACTTGCAGATCTGTCGGTATCGGTGCATATTTGGTCAGATTGGGTCAAAGAGCCATCCAAGTTGAAGGTCAACCAATCATCCTTACTGGTGCTCCTGCTATCAACAAGTTGTTGGGCCGTGAAGTTTATTCATCCAACTTGCAACTTGGTGGTCCACAGATCATGTACAGAAACGGTGTTTCTCATTTGACTGTGCCGGACGATCTTGCTGGTGTTTGCCAGATCATGAACTGGTTGTCATATGTTCCAGCCAAGCGTAACATGCCAGTCCCAATCCTAGAATCTCTTGAAGATCCATGGGATAGAGATGTTGAATTTGCCCCAGTTCGTAACGAGACATATGATGTCAGATGGATGATTGCTGGTCGTGAATTGAGTAATGGCACCTTTGAGGCTGGTTTGTTTGATAAGAACTCTTTCCAGGAAACCTTGAGTGGTTGGGCCAAGGGTGTTGTTGTTGGTAGAGCTAGATTGGGAGGTATTCCATTTGGTATCATTGGTGTTGAAACCCGTATGGTTGAAAACTTGATTCCAGCTGACCCTGCTAATCCAGATTCTACTGAACAATTGATCCAAGAAGCTGGTCAGGTTTGGTATCCAAACTCTGCGTACAAGACTGCTCAGGCTATCAATGACTTCAACAATGGTGAACAATTACCATTGATGATTTTGGCTAACTGGAGAGGTTTCTCTGGTGGTCAACGTGATATGTATAACGAGGTTTTGAAGTTTGGTTCTTACATCGTTGATGCTTTGGTTGGTTACAAGCAACCAATCATTACATACATCCCTCCATGTGGTGAACTTAGAGGTGGTTCATGGGTCGTTGTTGATCCAACCATCAACTCTGAGATGATGGAAATGTACGCTGATGTTGAGTCCAGAGCTGGTGTTCTTGAGCCAGAAGGTATGGTTGGTATTAAGTACCGTCGTGAGAAGTTGATTTCCACAATGGCTAGACTTGATGACACTTATGCTGCCTTGAAGAAGCAACTTGGTGACTCAACTTTGAGTGCTGAACAGCATCAAGAGGTTTCTGCCAAGCTTGCTGCTCGTGAGAAGGCTCTACTTCCAATTTACCAACAGATCTCTGTTCAGTTTGCTGATTTGCATGACAGATCCGGTCGTATGCTCGCCAAGGGTACTATTCGTAAGGAGCTTGAGTGGGTCAATGCTCGTCGTTTCTTCTTCTGGAGAATTCGTCGTCGTCTAAACGAAGAGTACCTCATTAAGAGAATTGGTGAAACTTTACAGTCTGCTTCAAGAATCGAAAAGGTTGCCAGATTGAGATCATGGTATCCACCAACGCTTGATTATGAGGATGATAAGCTCATTGCTAACTGGATTGAAGAGAACCATGAGTACTTGGACACCATGGTGAAGAAGTTGAAGGACGAGGCCTTTGCACAAAACATTGCTCAATTGATTAGAAGTAACCGTGACTCAGCCATTAGTGGGTTGGCTGAAGTGATTGGTCTTTTGTCTACTGAGGACAAGGCAAAGATCTTGGAGAGCTTGAAATGATTTTTTTACCCTTGTATTTAGTTTTTTTTACTTGTTTATGACAACTTAATTTTGCAATTGTTTTCCATTGGTTTATTATTAATTGGTGTAAGGGTTTCTTAATACTATTATAATTATACAAGTTATGGATTTGTGGCGTTGTAGAGTTTCTTCTTGAGAGACAGAGCCTCGTCTTTCAAGTCGTCTCTTTCCTTTTTGATGATGTACAGCTCAGCTTGTAAATCACGAATCTTGAGGTTGTAACGAGCATTGGTTACGTCGTTATCTTCATCATTATCCTTGTTGCTAAAGTCATTAACAATAGGGGTTACATTTCTCGATGTCTTTTTGGATCCAAACAATCTCAATTCGTCAAGCTCATTTTGCAGTTTGGAGTTCAACTCCTTTTCCTTCGTAAGTTCACTTTGAGAAATCTGCAAGGCTCTATTGGCAGTGTTGACCGAGTATACAGATTCTTTGTAACTGTCCTCAATTTTCGAAAGTTCAGCTAATTTCAATTTCAAGGTCTCAACCTCAGAAGCGTACTTTTTAGAGTCAGCGATTTCACGTTCCAAAGATGCTTTTGATTGTGAAATTTGTTCATTCTCTTTCAATAGTTCATCAATGTGGGATTGAAGCGAAGTTGCAGTCTCGTCATTCTGAGGGGATGTTGCCAAAGATTTGGAAACATACTCACCGGTAGTCTCATCCTTAGACAAATATTGTGCAAGAAATGTGGAAAGTCCAACATTTAATTTCTTCACTTCTTCATGTGACTCACTTAAAGCTTTCTGATTTGCCTCTAATAACTCTGCCTTCTCCTTCTCCAAAATTTCAAGTTTCGATTTTAGTTCGTTTACTTCACTTTCGTGAGTCTTTGCCAATTCCAATGCTTGCTCTTGAGATTCAATTGTCTCTTGTTGACTCTGAATAATACTATTCAACTTCTGGAGATCGATAAGATTCTGTGTGAACACCGATTCAACTTCAGTGGATCTGGCTTTAGCCTTTTCATGCTCTTTGTTGAGTAATTGATAATCAGTATCCAGTTTAATGAATCTTCTCTTCACACTGTTCTCGTCATCATCTTGAATCTCCTTTGGGTATGTCCCATTAATCTGTTCCTTCAACTTAATATTCTCTGTCTCAAGACTGTTGATCTTATCACTTGCAGCTTTGACACTCTCCGTGGTTGACAACTTCAAAGCATCCAGTTCCTTGGACAGAGCATCAATAACTTCTTTGTAACGCTGCTTCTCATCAGAAGAAATTCCGGAGACAGTACCGGCAGATGACGTCTGAATTGCCGACTTATTCAGAGACCCAACATTAGCACCGGTGACGTTGTTTTTTGAACTAGTTCCAACAGTTACAGCACCTAAGAGTCCTGCAACGCCTGCTGTTGCTGCTGTTCCTACAGCAGTACTGATCCCATGAGTGGTCTCATTGGATGTACCAGTCATATCACCATCAACATTGGACGATGGTACATGATCAAGAACACTAGCTCTTGGAGTATCATCGTTATCTTCGTCAATAGTTGCAGGAGAATATGCGGTGTAGCTATCCAAAATGTCGGAGCTTCTAGCAGTACTGTGCATGCCATATGGTTTAGATGAACCATTGTCTTTGTGAATATCAAGTGAATTTCCTGAATTCACAGAATTCTCTATATCCTTTGACAAAGCACCCGGTAACGGCACAGTAGAGTTCTCGCTGGAAGTTGGAGCAGGAACATCAACTTTCGAATTGGTTAACGGAGCAGGCATCTGCAATGGTAAATCAACATCATCGTCCACGGATACAACAGAACGTTTTGGTGTCATTGCATCATCATCCGGTGATTTTGTTTCTGTATCACTCTGATGTGTAGTTGTTGAATGGCTGAGATCGGACGGTAATGGTTCTGCTTCGTGTTCTCTGTTATAAACAGCCTCTGCATTTTTAGCATTCCAAGCAGTGCCAACAGCAGTCCCTGTAGCAACACCAGTTCCAATAACAGTCGCACCTTTCAATCCAGGTGTTCCTCTTGAATTGTTTGCATTGTCAAAGTTACCAGGAGATGGTAGCATTTTCTTTTCAGGTGATAAGTTTTTAACAGAAGCTGGGGTAAATATTGAGGAGCCAGCGAATCTCTCCTGGTTTGAACTATTAGCAGGTGTGCCGTACTGCTGTAGTCCTGGAACAAGTCTCTCCAGGTTTGAAACATCCAACATCGTGAGCAACGTACCAACGCCGTTATCCTCTTCTGATGGTTCCAAATTCTCACCTAGTCTTGCGTATTCTGCCAATTGACCACCAAGCACCAAGAGTTTGTTATCCTTGGTGATTGACAGGGTATGACCATATTTGCCCTGTGGTGATAATGGGTAACGATTCATCACAAACCAAGTCTTTGTTATCAGATTCAAAAAGAAGAAATCTTGGAACGCTTGACCTGCAGAATCTTTGCCTCCATAGATGATCAAACAGTCTTTATGGATAACAGAAGCGTGCTCCTCAACCGGGGGTGGTGGTGTGCCGAATGTCTTTGGATTGTCCCATTTGTTTGACGCAGGATCGTAAACCCAAAGGTCGTTTACTAGCTTGTGGCCTGTTGAGCCACCAAACAACCACAATTTGTTGTCGTACACGTCCATCGTATGATTTGTCAATGGAGGAGGTCTCACAGGATCAGCAGGTGTTATCCATTCCCAATGGCAATCTGGACGACGGAATGAACTAAGGTTGAACATGACCAAGTCGTTATGGATGGCATCGTCCAACTGGCCACCGTACAAAAACAGCTTAGAATCAAAGTTTCTAACCGAGATCACGCCAATGGTATGGCCATACCTTCCAGTAGGTTTTCTTCCAGTGGGCCTTGGAATGGTCCAGGTGTGTGAGCTGGTATTGAACAAGTACAGGTCGTTATCAATCTCACCGTCGTCGTTTGTCACTGTGTCACCACCGAAAACAACAAACGCGTTACCACAAGTGGTGGAGGCATGTCCAACTCGAGGTGAAGGTGAATTGTCTGATATTTCCACCTGCAGGGTCTGGAATTGACCGGTTTCCTGGTCCTGCTTAATGATCCATGTATCGCCATACACCGAAGTGTTGTGAAGTCCGCCCATGACAAACAGTTCGTTTCTTTCATTCGCATGCTGAGAGGCACCGTGTCTATACCGTGGGAATGGACTAAACAGCAACTTGGTTCTTGACCACGGTGTGTTTGGCTTGTACTGGAAGTGTGATTGCGAAGGAGACGACTGTTGAAAGTTCCCTTGCTGATTCTGGTTAAAGCCATTCTGCTGCTGTTGGAATGGATCATACGCTGGCGCGGAACCGAACTGTCTCTGGTGGGGTGACGGTGCAACGTTGCCACGCTGTGGGGATCTCTGGTTGTAGATGTTGTTGTTGTGATCAAACCCGAGCGGCGTGGCATTCACATTCTGGAACTGCTGTCCAGTGGTTATTGACGACGACGACTGCGAAGGCAGTCCCTTGGGCAGCGATGGCGATCCTTGGGCCTTCGATCCCGCAGAGTTCATCGACGTCTGTGGAGAGTGGCCTTCTCCACTGGCTGCTCTCTTCTGGGGAGTGTCGGCCTCTTTATGCTTCTTCTTACCAAACTTGAAAGGTGTCATCATCTGTGCGCTTTCCAACTGATCAACTGGCAGGAAACTTCAGGGTAAACTGGCAATGCAATGTGTTCAGGTATGAAGTGACAGTTCTATAGCAAAATAACACTAACCGCCGCGATGGTGTTTCCAAGCGCCAGTGTTTTTCCCTTTTGTGCTTTGTTGTTGTTGTTGTTGTTGATGTTGTTGTTGTTGTTGATGTTTGTTATTGTTTTTTCTCGCTCCCCGTCTCTTCCCCCTGCCATTTTGGCAGCCCGCTGAGAGATCGCTTCCCCCTTTCTTTCTGGGACAGAATCAGCGTCGGAATCTCTGGCCTTGTTGGCCCGTCCGTCGGAATCTGTGCGTCTGGTTCCGATCGCACGATGAGGGTATTCCGATCACCCATAGACGTTGCTTGTTTCACCCACACAGCCTGGTCAAACGATTCGCAGGTGACAAAGTGCACACACCGACGGTTCCACTGGGTTACAGCCTTACTTTTATAGATCAATTGTACAGTTGATAGTGGCACACGGAGGGAAAACTGGACGGGAAGGGAGGAAAAACCACACACGGACGGAAAATACACACACACACACGCACACGCATAGGGAATAATAACAAGGAGTTACGAGCTTTGCAGTCATTACTGGAGATTTCGCCACGCTAACACACTCCCGTTTAACAAGACTGTTGTTTGCTGTGCCGGTATCTGCTACCTAATCCTCCCAATGGATAAAGATGGTAAATTTGACAAGTTCATCGAGGATTTCGACAAGTCCTTGGACACGGACACTTCATCGTTCAAGACCATTGGGCTTCACAAGACCATAACGGGGGCTTCCACGGGGAGAATGTCGTCGTCGCCAAGCTCCCCGGTCATGACGACACCGACAAAGTCAAGAAGGAACTCGATTCCTCCCGAGGAGGCTCCTCTACACCCCATAAGAACCCTGGACTCGATACTGGATGGTGTTGATGGAAATACCGGTAATAAACCCGGTATCAAGGTCAACACTCCACCATCCACAGCGTCCACCACCACCACTACGGCGCCAGGTGGGTCCAATCCGAGACCAGTGAAGCTATCGTCGGGCTCCTCTGGTGTGGGGGGCATGAAGCGTTCATCCACCGTGAGCAGTGGGCTGCTAGCGAGACAGCCCTCCCGTCGTGGACTGAACTTGAACTTGATGAATACTCATACCCGCCAGCACTCGTCCGGCTCAAGAGTCACGAGTCCAGAGCCGCAGGGGTCCACCTCGTCGAACTCTACACCACAGAGGGACAACAACTTCACGCCGAGCAGAAGAATATCAACTACCCCGAATGGGAAACATGGTATCTCTGCTTCAAGACCCAGACGTCGGACAAACTCCAGCGTCACCTCGACTGACTTTGACGAGCTGAGTGATACTTTCAGGATGCTGGCAACGAAGGAGATGCGCATAGTAGAGCTGAAAGAGCAGATGAAGAGAATACAGAGAGAGCTGGAGCTTGAAGAGGCCGAGTTGAAGAAGCTCAAGACCGAAATAGGAAACACGATACAAAAGGACATGTCGTCACCTTCGGTATCACAGAAGACCATCAGGGAAGATCCAGCAGAGGCTCAAGCAGCGGCTGTAGAGCAAGATCACTCGCTTCCATCACAGGCCAAACCGCTACAAAGCTCCGTCTCCAAGAGAACGAGCATATGGAGTAAACCTGTTAATTTCCTCAACCAGTTTGATCAGCTGTTACAGAACGAGATTGAAAAGTTGAACAAAGACTCATTTGGGTCGTCTACAACGTCTACAAAGGATGAAGACATGTTGAACACTGTTTCAAGCTCTCTATGGACGTTTGTCTCTGATGTCAAACAAGGGCTGATGGGCGATTATGATACTGAGGAGGACATCAACAGCAATAGCACTAAACACGAACAATCAAATGGAACAGCTCATGAACAAGAAATGATTACGATAAATAGGCATAAATAAAATCAACCCATTCTTTGAAGCATATATACACACGTACACACTCACAAAGGCGTATACAATCATCCCATCGTCACCTTTTCACAGGTAAATCAACTCATCCAGGAGATGCTTCCTGTACTTGAAGCAGCACGATTTCGTTGACATCATTTGGTCAAAACGAGGTGTCATCATGCTTGTAGTCGTCATACATCTCATCCCAAGAGTATCTTTCATTGTGCTGTTGTCCAACAAGCCTGGCACTTTGAAAGGGGGTTTCAAACGCTTCATCCGGTACATTTGCCAATGGATCAGGCAAAGGGTTTGTCTTGGTGTCAGCCTTCTCACGAATCTGTGATTTTAACTGTTTCTCGTGGATATCCTCGCCGTTGGCATCAACCAGCTTAGTCTCGTCCTCATTGAGCTCCACTTGTCCATTCGTAACCTTTGTCATCAGATTCAAAAACTTTGAATTCGCAAACTTTTCAGAATCGGTGGACTTCATAATCTTCTCCACTTGCCTGGCAGCCTCTCTGAATTCGGCGTTGCTATTACGGTTGCCAATAGGCTCCTCCTCGAGCTTAACATTATCTTCAAACTGCTTCTCCAAGGATTGGAATTCACGTTCCAAATCAGCATGAGTGGGATCCAAGAGCTGTGTATCTTCCACTTGTGCCTGCATGTAGCTGTTATTCAGTCTCTGAGTGCCCATCAACCCCATGGATGTCCCTATGGACGTCCCCATGGACATCCCACTGGTGTTGAGCGCATAGTTCTGTTGAACCTGGGGCGGTTGGTAAAACTGTTGGCCGCCCATCTGTGAGTTCCTCTGTGTGCCCATTTGGTTCATGAACTGAGTGTTCCAGCTGTTGGCCTGCTGTCTACTCTGGCTCTTCGCTGGAGCATTAGCCGCTGTGAAGTCACTTGCCCATGAAGAGCTGCCCTGCTGCGGTTGGTGATGTTGTGGATGCTGATGCAGCGGTTGATGTTGTTGATGAGGCGGCTGCATGCTCATAGGTCTCTGGAAGGCATTTGCAAACATCGGATCAAACTGAGCCTGGCTCTGCTGATGGAGCTGGAACTCATGCTCCATCCCCATCCCATCGTTCGATCTGAACGACTGTCCATTGACCGCCCTTCTCTGCGAAGCATCCTGGTGCAGCGATCTATCAACCTGAGCATGTGATGAGAGCTTCTGTACTGCGTTGACTGGCCCACAAGACATTTTTGTTCTCCCTGTGGTTTCTGTTTGGTCGTTCTGGTATGTTTTCTCAGTGGAGCACCTCTTCTTTTCAACTGGCTTTAGTCGTCGGAATGGAAGCTTTGGTTTGTTGATAACGGCGAGAATTGCGGAGGTTAAATGAGTGACACAGAGTAATTTGAACCGCGGCAGCTGATAGTGGGCAGCACACTGAAGAAAAAAGAGGGAATGGCGGGGTCTTACCTTCCTATTTTGGTATATTTCCTGATGCGGATACTTTTGTCGTTTTTCGTGAAAAACGAGAATGAAAAAAAAAGAATGAAGGTAGCACTCACGCTGGGGGTCGAACCCAGAATCTTCTGATTAGAAGTCAGACGCGTTGCCATTACGCCACGCGAGCTACGTTCGGAAGACGAGTCCAGACCGCCTTACCAGATTATTACTGCAGAGGAAGCGTGCTGCTGTTGTTTGAGGTGATGGTGCCTCTTAAACTGTACAGCTTGATGTGTAGACGAGTAGATCAAGGTGGGCGCCTCTGGATTCAGCGTATAATTATCAAAAGATAGTGATACCACAGTGTATTACACGATTAACGACAAACAGCTATCGATACAGTTCCTCTCTACTTCAAGTGCCAGCTGAACGTTCCTAGCAATATGAAATAGTCACGAGAAGATAGTTCTTAACCAATATGGTGTGAACACATAGGATAAAAGGTTAGTTCATGAGAGCTTCGGGAAAGAGGAAACACGGTGGTTAAAAAGGACCTCTTTGAACCATTGTGTGCACCCTCGGATCTTGACAGTTCCTGATTCAAGTTATTTCAACAAAACACAACAGAGGTGCAACAACTGTTAAGCGTTACAAGTAGTCTACAGTTCGGCTAGTATAGCAATGAAATCCAAGAATCGAATCCAAAGGTCGAATATCACGAGTTAAATTACATTGTATGAGTCTTTAACGTATCAAAAGTCATAAATTGATTATCTCAAGATGTGGTTACTCATCAAATATATCGAGCTTAGAAAGCCAACAAACCCATAACGGCAGCAGCCAAGACGGAACCAGCAGCCTTACCAGCAGCACCCTCGAAGGTAGAGACTTCAACAGAGGTCTCCTCAGCAGCAGTGGTCTCCTCAGCAGCAGTGGTCTCCTCAGCAGCGGTGGTTTCCTCAGCAGCAGTGGTTTCCTCAGCAGCAGTGGTTTCCTCAGCAGCAGTGGTCTCCTCAGCAGCAGTGGTGGTTTCCTCAGCAGCAGTGGTCTCATCAGCAGCAGTGGTGGTGGTCTCCTCTGGAGCAGCAGAGGTGGTCTCATCAGCAGCAGTGGTGGTGGTCTCCTCTGGAGCAGCGGTGGTGGTCTCGTCAGCAGCAGTGGTGGTCTCAGCGGTAGTGGTCTCATCAGCAGCAGTGGTGGTCTCAGCGGTGGTGGTCTCATCAGCAGCAGTGGTGGTCTCAGCAGTGGTGGTACCATCAGTGGTGGTACAACCACCAGTGTATTCACAGGCATTCAAACCGGTGTCGATGGTGTACTCATCGGTCAAAGTGGTGGAACATCTAGAAGTACCAGTTGGCTCTGTAGAAAGAGAACAAGCAGCCAAGGCAGAGGTAACATAAGGACCGTAGTACTTCCACAAGGTCCAACCACAGTCCATACAGGTGGCGTAGTACTTGTTCAACTCAGAGTCTTCAGCACACAAACAGGTGGTGTTGTATGGACCAGCGTACTGGTTGTCTGTGTTGGTGGTACAGTCGGAACCACCGATGATCATCAAACCACAGGCAGCGTGACAAGCAATGGTAGCACAGTCATCGGCAGAAGCGGCCAAAGCATAGGCTTCTGGGTCTGGGTGGGAGATGGCAACGGCCTCGGCGTAAGCGTCAGCGTAGGCCTCAGCAGCAGCAGCGGCCTGTGGGTTGGCCTTAGCCCATGGCAAAGCAACAGCAGCTGGGGAGGCAGCAGCAGAAGCAGCGGAAATCAAAGCAGAAGCGATAATGAAGCGAGTGGAGTATTGCATCTTTATGTAAGTATCTCTGGTGAAGAACAGAACAACTCCACCAGTTGACAGGGTAGGAAGATGTGGGATTCGGCGTCTTTAAATAATCAAGCAGGATCAGATAAGGCGAGCAGTCGGGAGGGTGTACGTTTCGCAGGTCATAACACCTCGATTCACCGATAACTCGTGGGCTGTCCTCATGAAACGTTTTGTCCACTCGTTGTGATGTACGCACACACAAGGAGCGCACAGCTGCAGAAACCTCAGGAGTCAAAATGGGGACGACTGTAACCAATTCGAGTAAACGTGCGGGAGCCCCATAGTAACCAAAGGTTCTAGGCGTTGCAATTAAGCCTCTCGCTGCTTGGCTCCGTCTGCTATTGGCTATGCTCCTCACCTTATTGTCTAAATTGGGATACGTATTTACTTTTCGGGTGTACTTTTTCATGCACCATCAGCAGCAGGACAATTGATCGCGGGAGATAAACGAAAAAACTTCCTCTTTGCAACCTCATGATATATCGCTGATTGAGCTGACTTGCCAAGTCAGCGAAGGAAGCCTGTGGAATCCAAGATCGAGGCAAATGTCCTTTCACTGGTGTTCGTCGCATTCATATGGCATGGCTTAATGGCCACGCTGACCGTGCAAAGAACAGTGTCAACGGCCAGAGCACCAACCCGCCTGTAAACACCGATAAGTTTCGTTCGCGCAAAGAAAACCACAAACCCTTGCAGGTTCCGAAGCCCTTTTTTCCAAAAGTCTGCCTACGCGCCAGAGGGCCCCCGCCCACGCCGCGGTCCCCCTACCAACTTTGGTTGGTGTCCGGTAAAGTGCCCAACGGCTGTTTGCTCGTAACAACATCACATTTCTTAGCGCATGCCTCACAAAGAATACAGGCGTCATCTGTGTGTAGGCGGTATTGTTTACGTCCTTGCCGTTTCTGGATGGCGTTCAGTAGAGCCATGTTATGTTTGCTGTGCTACTGCCGTAAATATCACGTATGGTTCCCTGGTCGTGGTTGGTTAGATTCCTCGCGTGGGCCTCAGGTTTGGGTTTGTAGAGGGTCACGGTTGGGGTCTGGTATGGCCTGACAAGCAGCGATGAACACCCTGAGAGCATCACACCCTGATAGCATCACACCCTGATAGCATCACACCCTGATATCATCACACCCTGAGAGCATCACACCCTGATAGCATCACACCCTGATAGCATCACACCCTGAGAGCATCACATCGCGGCGGCTGTTGAGCGATGAGCAGTGTGTCTCGGTGTTGGCTCTGGCTGGTGGGCGTGGGCGTTCTGGCACCATCGCCCAGCGAGCGTGTATTATCACGCTACAGCTCCTCAGCAACACCGTCTCTACACTGCTCGGCTCGCTGCGGACGTGTCTGCCCAGAGGGCACCTCCCCCGTGACAGCGAACCAGCTGTTCGTCTACATTCCCGCGTACCTCGCTCATGCCTGAGAGCTCCAGGCTCCAGAATACCAGGCCAATGGCTAAAACCAGCACATGTTAAGCGGTGGTTCAAAAGGTGGTGTACGGCTCCATTTTACACCCTTTGCACCTCTTTTTCGAAGTTGTAGATCAACACCGGAAGCTCACAACCACGTAAATGCACCCGCTCTAACTTCTGAGGACGCAAGTTCCACGAACTTGCAACCACCCAGTAACTTAAACCCGACTCGCCCATTATCCCAGTCCAAATGACACCTTCTTCCGCTGTGTCCTAAGTCATGCAACAGAGCTGTCATTCGCTGGCTGGTATTAACATGAGGTTCCTTTGCGCACGTTACGAACAGCAGACTGCGAACACGACGCACTGGAATTTCACCTAGCGCTGTAGTTGAAACAGGTGGATACAAATGACAGCCAATCGGCTATGCTCTCAAAGCATGAGACACATGAAACATGGTGCCCAAATGTTTTGTAAACAAACATTCCATTCTGAGCGTGACTGTAGCTTTGCAGGTTGAATATTCGGACATACTGGAGTAAAGATGTTGTGAGCTGGGGAGCACCTTTAGCCATCGATCAGTTCTCCATTGGCCAGTTGGCCATATTTGTATGGATATTTGATGAAGAACCTGGCTGCTGAGCTGTATCAACTTTACACACCTGGAGCTTCGCACTCTGGTTAGGAAGCCGTGCAGTAGCCGGTGGCCATAAGCTGGTGAACTGGTTCTTAGCTCAGCGGCTCAATCTGCAATGGCTTTCCAAAGAGCCCAGCACATGGCTTGAAACACACCATTGTACGACCTTTGCGCCATTCCTCGAGCAAAACGTGAATGAAAAGTCGAGCTATTCCAGAGATTTGCTTAGATCAGAATAACGGCGTCTCTAACACTGGCCTCGACGGAAAATGGCTTCCAATTCAACACAGAGGAGTCGCCAGCGGTAATAAGCTATCCCACCTGCTAAGGAGTTTGGCGCTACATCTCCAGCACACAACTTAGAAGGGAGATCTAACTACAAATGCCCCTACTTGTTGTGCTTTCAACAGAACCATTCTCCGTCTCAATGAGCCGGCGCTGAAAGCTGAAGCCACTATAGTTAACTACATCGTCTAGTCAGATTCCACCTCAGAGGTACCTAACTAGCAACGAAATGCTCATAATCTAAGAATGGCAAGACATTACAAGTCTGATGTATATGACATAAAGGGACTATACACTCTTGAGAACAAACCGAGAACATCACAGCATGCCAGATGTTGATCCATGCCATGTCCCATTGGACAGAAATTGGACAAATACCATTGGACAAATACCATTGGCCATGTCACTTCGGACAGCCACCGAACACCTAATGCTGCATACTCACCACGGACTGAAGAGCACACCGTACAAAACCTGTGCGTGTGTTGTGATGTGTGCCATGTGACTGGGGAACTGGGTGTGTTTACCGTTAGATAAAGCCCTCCGATATCGAGCTAATAGGCTGAAAGTACGTGTGTCCGGGTGTGTAATGATGAGACTGCTTCATGTGTCGGTGTAACATGACCACGCTCATGGTGAAACCATGGTCTGTAGTCCCGTCGTAGGCTAACAGTCCGTAGAAACTGGCCTGTATTCCTCTCTTCTCGTGTTCTTGCGGTTAATGACCGGCTTATGGGTGGTGTGTGGTGTTTTTACCTGTGGAGATGGCTATGTCCTTGTAGATTCCTGTCCGGGACAGGATGGTTAAAAGTGGGAGTTGGGACCTGTCTTGTCCCGTTTGATGGTATGTGACTATCGTTATGGATTGCTCCTCCTCTGTGTATACAGTTCCTTAGATGAACCTGTCTTGTAAGGTACTTTTGTTCACCTCTCGGCTCGCGTGAATTCAGGACCAAGGACATGGCAGTGCCGTCAGCGTGGAAGTTAGCTGATACTTGTTCACCCAACTATTTGTTCTCAAGCGAGACGAAAGCCTCACTTGGTGCATTGGAGTCCAATTGCATCTCATTGTGGGAAGTAGCTTCATCGACCTCAATTGCATTCAATCTATTATTCCCTTTCCAGATATTCAGACAAGCAGTTAGTGGCCATTTGCTTGTATTGACGACAACGATAACATTCGCAACCATCATAAATCTTGAAGTCTTGGTCATGGTGTGAAGTAGAAGAGTTGCGGTTGTATGAACCACTTCCACCTTGACCATTGGAACCACAGTAGCTGTTACCATGATTTGATTTGTTATTGTTGTAAGAACGAGCATTACCGCTACCACGAGGATTCGATGATCTGATGTCACCATTAGAATTGTTCTTGCCATGACGCACAACATTCAGTTGTTCATTATCCTCAGTCAACGTCAGCATATTCAGCCATTGCGTGGAACTGTGTTCTATCCATGGTGGACATGAAAGTCGCACCTTTCCAATGATCCTTGAAGATTACAATGTCTTCAGTGGCACATTTGAACTGAGGAAAATGACCTTCATCAAGAACAGAAATCAATTCAGTCCAATTGGAGATTTTTGAAAAATCAACAATATAGTTGGGAGCAACCTCGAATAGAATAATTTCAAGTTGGAGCTTGACTTCTCTAAATGAGGGACCATAACCACGAGGACACTGGCAGGCAATAAGCCAAGTGCGCAATGATTGAGCAATGTTTTCACCTTTCTTAATCCATTTTGTACGTAGGGCATGGTCTTTGAGGAACTTATGCTTTTCAATCTCAATCCTGGAAGGGAAAAAGTAGAGGATAAGGGCAAACCAGGAGTCGGCAATGTAGTAGTATGTTGTAGTTGAAATATGAGCAAAGATGATATCTCTAATGCCATAAATAGTGACACTATCACTGAAAAACTCATCAATTAGGAAACTGACCCATTGATCGGTTCTCAACTGAGTTCTAGTACAGAACCATTTGGCAGCCTTCAACCATGCAATTCTCTCCTCGAATGTCATCCGTTTTGGAGATGAAGTAATAGAATCTGGACGGGAGAACATAGGATTGTATTTCATTGTGCCAGTGTCCCTAGTACAGCTTGCAACCAATTGATCTTCCAAAAAGATCTCAGGTTGGATTTCCTTCAATGTGGTCAATAAGGCTGCTTCAGCTGGTTCGACTTTGAACCTCTCAACCACAGTTTGAGGTGGAGTAACCTTAGGTTCTTCGAATGAAACCTTTGGACCGTCATGATTGTTGGTTGGCGAAGACGTCTCAGGAATGGTGTTTGATTTCTCCTCAGAACCACTCACTTTGTTCATCCAGGTGTTGAGCAATTTGGTGATGTCATCAAATCTTTGTTTGTTTTCGTCGTTTATTTGTTCAAATCTTTGTTCAATGGCATCGAATCTGGCCTCAACTCTTTGTTCAATGGCATCGAATCTGGCCTCAATTGCGGTGATTCTCTCCTCTTTCACTCTGGAGGATTCACCAGCGGAGATGACCTGAGCATCATCAACGTCAGATACAAAGCAGTAATTTCGTCCTTCATCAGGAACAGGACCTTGGCTTCTCAGCCGAACAGCACTCATCTCGAGGAATTCAAAAGTTCAATCGATTGATAATTGAGTAACAAGGTAGTTTATAACCGTTTGGATAGATATCTGTACAGAACAAGTTTGTATAGAACAGGCTATAGAATAAAATCTTATTCTATTATGTGCTCTTCGGTGTTCAGCTTATAATCTTCCAGTTATATCGACGTCACAATGTATGTTTTCACCACCAATAACCTTTGTGTGGTATGTTGCTTAGCTCAGGGGGTGCCACTTCAACTTTATAAATAATGACAATAAGATAATTCCTATAACAATATAATATCGAAAATATAATATCAAAATATAATATCAAAAATATAAGAGTAAGGGCTTCAGTTCATAAGAACTAAGAAAGAGGGAATACAACGGCTCAGGATGTGCCTTTAAAACCATTGAAGAGAAACACCCGAACCTCGAGGATTCGGGCTCCATGTTGTGTGATATTCGACCTTCGGATTAGGATTCGGAATTATCGTCTGATTGCAGCTTTTAAATGTATAAGAAACAAGTGATGCAAATCCACAGGATTTGGGAATGTTTCCTTAATGGTTTAAAAGGAAGTCCTTGAACCATTGTACTTCCTCCTTCTTTCTGTTTAGAAAGAGACAGTACTTTTATTTTATATTTTGGATTATATTGTTATTAAGATTATTCTTATTCTCATTACCATATCTTTAGATCTATTTAGCCACTCTGGTGAAAGGAACACTATAATATCGAATATAGTGAAGGATATATTGTGACTTTGATATAACTAGGATATAATATAAGCTGAACCCCGAAGAGCACAGTAGTTTCACGCCAGCAAAGGATGTGGTAACCGAAAGGAGTCATAGTAAATTACAGCTGATGTAATTCAGTGATAAATCCGGAAATCAAGTCCGAGGGTCGAATGTCACACTGTTGACATTTGTCCAGACAAATCATCCAATGCGCTGAAGTTAAGCCTTCTCTAAGATCTCTACTAGTCATCTGATGCTTAGCCATGTCTCAGAAGATTGTGCTGGGAAATCCAGTCCTTAACGGGGCCATGTAGAAGAGTTAAATGCCCACTACAAAAGCAAATTAACAAACTGTGAAAAATCGTATATTATAACGATCCGATCAAGTGATTCACTTGAACTTCAGAAGTTCAGCATTATAACAATGAACCTCCATAGAATCGAAACAGCCCAAAAAGGACCAAGCGTTAGGGTCATGAGAAGCAAAAAGTATCATGTGTACACTAAAATTAGCGTATCCACAACAGGGTATATGAAGGTAGATATTTCTAAGAGTGGAATGGCGAGAGCGTATTCAAATCAAGAAACTTAGAAAGCCAACAAACCCATGATGGCAACAGCCAAAACGGAGCCAGCAGCCTTACCAGCAGCACCCTCGTAAGTGGAAACCTCAACGGTGGTCTCAGCCTCGGTCTTTGGAGCCTCGGTCTCTGGAGCCTTGGTGGTCTCACCCTCAGAAGACTTGGTCAAAGTGACAGTCTCCTTGGTGACGGTGGTCTCTGGGGCCTCAGTCTTTGGAGCCTCAGTCGTTGGAGCCTCAGTGGTTGGGGCCTCAGTCTTTGGAGCCTCAGTCTCTGGAACCTCGGTGGTTGGGCAGTAGGTGGTGTAGACGGTCTCCTCACCGTTCTCGGTCTTGGTGACGGTGGTGACACCGGTGGTGACTGGAACTTCAGTACACTTGTCCTCCTCACAAGAGGTGATGGTGACAACGGTGGTGGAGATCTCCTCGGTGGTGGTGGTGGAGGTGGAGAGTGGGCAGTAGGTGGTGTACTCGGTAACAACACCCTCGATGGTCTCAGTGACAACGGTGACACCGGTGGTGACTGGAACCTCGGTACAGACCTCGTCACAGGAGGTGACGGTGATCACAGTGGTGGAGATGTCCTCAACGGTAGCAGTAGAGGTCACGTTGGTGTAAGCAGCAGAAGCAGCAGAGACAAGAGTGGCAGCAGCGATAGCGTTGGAGAATTGCATTGTGGTATATAAGCGAGTGTGAAGGCTGATGATCTGTTGCAACACTAAAGCTCTGATCAGATTAAACAGGGATCTCACTGCCTATTTATAATGGGGGCAGATGAAAGCACAACTTGGAATACTGTTTCCTTCATAGCCCATAACAACTGGTGCGAATGTGTGTACATATGCGTGTCCACCTTATGACAAACCGTATTTGTTCACTAATATGCGAGCATTTAATAAACTCCACTTGCACCGTGCATCACTGTACATGCCAAAATGGAACTCCTTTTGCCCAATCTGGAAGAAGGACGGAAACAAGTTCTAAACTCTTCCTTCAGCCCTAGAACGAGCAAACACAGCATACGAAAGGAGTAAGTGGTGGAAACCAAAAGGGCAGAGGTTAAATCAAGGTTTGTTTACAAAACACCGTATGCAATTTCAGAGGTCATTTCAAGTTGCGATGCAACTTCTCCAATGTGTACTCCCACATTGTCCGAGAGAATCCTTGTGTTGCTGTGGCCATCACGCTTGTGCGATACAATTACTACGCTAACGAAACAGGTTGGAGACGTCTTTGAGTGCGGTTGTTGCTTGGACCACTGTGCTGGAATGCTTGCAAGTTGTCATCGAGCTGCAATCCGCAGCGAGGCAGCCCCAATTATGAGTCAACGTTTCTGTTGTGCGGGTCCATGGCTCCACGGTTCATGGGCCTTCCCTCCCGCCGCTAGCGGTCACCAGTGGGCATTGGGTTGTTGTGTGGTGATTTGTATGGAATTTACACGTGGAATAGAGTTGAGAATACACGTCGATGTACATATTTGTTGACGTTTGTATGCTGCGCACCTGTGAGGAGAACGCACGGTTGCGTAAATCTGGTAAACGTGCACGGTTCAACAGTGTTGTGCCTTTGCTTTTGTTAGACGGAAACTGATCGCTCTCAGAGCCAATGGGGCCTCTGTAACGTAGTTTAAATCATAACAGATCAGCCATCCCTGTCGCAGTTTGTCCCTTTTGCCTCTTCTCCGTCTTGATGCTTCCTCTATGCCTCCTGTGTACACACGGTGATAGTTCACGCACCAGTGCTTGGTGTTTATCTCGAACAGATTTAGAGCTAGATACAGCGAAGCTTACAAGACGTCGGAGCTTGCTGCAAAACGTAGGAACTTGCTGCAACCCGGTAGTAATTGAAAGTTAAAGCTGGTATATCTACTGATCGTCAAGGTGGCACGATAGCTTTCCCATCATTGCTTTTTTGCCTCCTTTCACTCCGTTCGACGGCACTCTCAATTGTGGACAATGCGAGCCGTACGAGGGCCATTGGAGGATCTTTTTGAGTGTCGTCATGACGACCCTCATTCAACTTCTAATAATAAGATGCGCCCAGCAAGGACAACATCTCGACGTTTCAAGTTATCTGGAACGAAATTCGTCCTTCTGAAAGGTGGAGGTGTATGTGCTCAATTCTACACAATGGTGGTTATAACCCTGTTGCGAGCTTGCTGACTCAACATTACCAACATCCAAGTTCCTGGTCCCTCGGGCTCGCATCGGATATAGATAGAACCCCCCTTCCGTACGCAAAACCCGTAAGTACCTTAACGTTCCTCCATTCGCAAACAAAACGCAATCGTAGCATGATGTTGCCTGGGTAAAACCGGTTAGCCATGAAACCCTCCTAAGTTAGGATGGTTTTCCTTAGAATACAGTGTCCTCTTCACTACACTACAACATGGCAAACAGGAACCATTTATCCAGCCGATGTCAATTGGAAGGTTGTCCTCCCTTTGGAGGTCCTCCAGTGGCTCCTTGCTCCCCATTTACATGCCCATACCTAGCGTTCTCTCGCTACAAATAGTCTACAGTGCTCTCTCTGCTTCCCTCCTGAGTGAGTGAGCTGAATTTTGCCTAACAACGCCTGTACGCTGAACCCAACGCATCCCGCTTAAAAAAGTTTTCCCAACCTTAACTACGAATTAGGAAAAAATCCGCGTAAAATTCGAACTGCAAAGTTGCGTAAACAAGAAAAACGACAAAAAACCAAGCAAAAACACCAAGTTCCCACGGAGACTGGTTTTGTTGTTGTTTTTATTTTCTGACGGGTTCCTTCATCACCCAGGTAACAACAATACTACGAAAAAAAACTCTTTCCTGTGATAAAAGCTTAAAGGTTAAATCGTCAAGGCAGCGGTGGAGAACTGACCAATCAAATGCTTTGTTTATCAAATTGTTGAGTGGTGTATTGTCGAGTCCGTCGTGTGCCAATTGCCGTAGTTAACCCGGGAATTAACATATACCGAGGAGATGGTTAGTTTTATACACACAGCACCACCATTTATTGGCTATGTTGTGCGATGTCAAACCACTGTGTCGGCATGATGTCCATCATCAACAAGCCCTGGAGATGCGATCGATTTCCTGAAAACGGTGAAAAAGGTCCTGTGGTGAACATTGTTTCATTCGTCGCGAGGTATAATTGGGACCGATGGTCGCATATCTGGGTATGCGACGCGAGTCTGTGATGCTCAACAGGTTTACGAGCCAACAGCTATGCGGTCAGCCTGAGGACCACCAACATCTGCCGTTCCACCATGAAAGGGGGGTACCACGGTCTATCGTTAAGCCAAAAGGAGTACCTGCCAATCATCTGAGTAACATTAGACGTGGTTTGTAGCTACTTCTGTGCTAGTACACAACCTGTGAAACTCCATCATCGTACAACCCCGGTGGAATAGTGAAATGTAGCACTGGGACAACTGTTTAAGGTGGAACATGGGTAGTAAGGAGTATACTGACGGCATATCACATCAATGTTCATTTCTCAGCTCTGTGGGCGTTGTTTGTTGTTGAAGTTCTGCGCCTGGTGATGTAGAAGTTGTAGGAATTCGAAGACTCAGCAGAGGTTGAAGTTTGTAGACAGGGGGAAGAGTGCTTATCGCCTAAACAACGACTTGTTACTTTGAATAACTTCGCCATGTTACTCAGCAGCACAGTCAGGCCAAACACATCATACACTGGTGATGGCGTTTGGGTAGTTATGCCACGCAGGCTTCGATATAAAGTGGAAATACTGTAGGTTTATTGCAACCTACCTTTGAGATATTTCATCAGCTGAGTCCTGTGCAGTAGGCGTTCCATTTCTATCATTCTATATCATTCCCTAGCATGACTCAAGGCAGAAGCTTTTGTTATGATGGATCCTTGAGATCAACACAATGTATGAGAGATACGTTGTGATGAATGTGCTGCAGTATGTTTGAATTGTCAAGTTCAAGAGCTGATTCCATAGAGCTGTTATCGTGGAAATAGAAAGTCAGCAGTACCAGCACTACATCTGAGGGAAGTCTATGAAGATATACGGGCTCTCTGTGTATCTCAGCAGAAATAACAGCTGAAGTGCTACTACTGAACGTGTCGTTGGAATCCGTGGAAACTCAGAGACTCCAATATCGTCACTTAAATATGACGCATTGTGGATATAATGGCATGATTGGTTAATCTCCATAGCTATACGCTCTCAGCTGTCGCAGTTTGCCGAGAAACATTCATCACATGACCACTGATAGCTATTTGAATAAGTTGCTCACTCAACCATTTCCCCGTTTATTCGTTCGTTTAACAAGCAATTCGCTCGTTTTTGAATAATGTGCTATGATTTGGCCTTCTAAAGGTGTTAAACGCACAAGAGCTGCTCATACCCGATCTACTTAACTCTGGCCCAGTTTCCACGTGATAATTCTGCTTCTAGTTGATGTATCACATACAGTTATAGGCCAATGCGTAATAAGACCAGACCTCGTTAAATGTACTTATTTTCGCTGTTAGTAGACGTCTCCATTGGAGAAGCAATGAACGGATAAGTTCCGGTTAATTAATACATCATAAAAGAAAGATATTTTCTTGAATCAGTGTATATGAAGTACTATTTATACAATAAATGATAGCATATATCACATTATATCCAATAATGGAATTGATTTTTCTTTAAAATATTTTAAATCACTAAGCGGACACATTTTCTATTAGAAAATTTACTTAGCCATAATTGATGCCCCTTAAGCACATACAAATCCTTTTAATAAATTAGCCAATTGGCATGATTCATGACCATTAAAATACACCTAAATCATACTATATAAACCTACTGGGCTACTTTACATCAATGATAATATAAATGAATCCATTTACCGAATAAAACGCATCCCCTAAGCGCAGTATCGACCTGTCAGACGATTGTGTCAAGAAACATCCGTACCTCAGAGCATATAATGTATACACCCTGTTGGCTTTCTCCTTCACAACACGGGTGTGTATTTTCTAGCTTTATTCACAGTTTAAAGGCTCAAGCCACCACAAAGGTCACGGTTACGTAGCCGATATTGGCCAAAGAGCCTTAGAAGTGAAGCTTTCCATGGGTTTGAATGCTCCATAACTGTAAACTTAGGCGTGATAATGTAGAATATGTAGCTTATCGTGAACATTTTAGAAAAGTGAAAGAAAGGTTCATTTTACAGTGGTTTGAGGACTTTTACACACTGTGTGCACTCAAGAACAATTGAGTTGCTTGGAATGAGAGTGGGAACGCATTGGAAGAGCATGTAATAGGCACATAATTTGTATATTGAGTTTACCATTTTGGGTATCAAAGCGACCACTCACTCACACTTTGGTGATATTTGAGGAGCCTGAAGTGGTGAAGTCATACTAGTTGAAATCATGCCATACGTTCTGAAACAGTGGCTTCTTGGTGGTGAAGAAGAATGAAAGTGGGGAGGTATATAACTGGCATTATCACACCTCGTCTTCAACGACTTCCAGCTTCTCAAATCATGAACAATTAACAATGTCCAAACTTGAGGCTGAATTCGAACAAAAAGATATCGCTGCCGTTGAATCTGGCATAATTGAAGGCTCTGCTTCTTCAGATAGCGAAGCTGAACACCAATTGAACAAATATGGTGCGCCTGTGGAGAAGTACAATCCATTGGGCACTCAGATGAACTATATGTCCCTCTTTTACATGATCATATCTGGTGTTGTTGGTACTGGTATCTTCGGTACTCCTGGTACAATTTTGGATCAAATTGGATCTGTTGGTGCCTCATACGTACTCTGGGTTGTTGGATTCATCGTCACACTCTTCAGAGTCCTTATCTATGTTGAATACGTTACATATTTCAAAGATAGGTCCGGAGGTGATGTTGCATATCTCGAACAGGCATATCCCAAACCTGAATTCCTAGTTCCAACTACATACGCTGCAATAACCGTTGTGTTCTCCTTTGCAACCTCATCAGCCACTGCCTTTGGATCGTATATCCTCCAGGCTGTCAATGCAGTTCCAACTACTTGGAATCAAAGAGGCATCGGTGTTGCAGCTCTCGTATTCACCACTGGACTAACAGCACTCAGCACCAAATGGAGCTTGAGGCTTGCCAACTTCCTTGGTCACATCAAGATCTTTACGCTCTTCTTCATCGCAATATCAGGGTTTGCGGTGCTTGGAGGTGGCACCCGTGTGACGAACCAGTTTGCAAACTTCCAACATGCCTGGAAAGGTACCACAACTGATCCCAATGCCATAGCAAACAGTATCGTGAACATCTCGTTCTCATATGGAGGAACAGGCTATGCATTCAGCTTAGTTTCTGAGATGCCCATGGCTAAGAGAATGAAAGGGTTTAAGCTGCTGGTGCCAACAACTTTCTTCTTCATATTTGTGATGTACATTCTATGCGTCACTGCCTTCTTCGCAGGCTCTGGTACTTTGGATGAGCTGAAGAGTTCTCATGTGCTGACTGCCTCGCTATATTTTGATAATGTGTTTGGAACAAGTGGACGGAGAGCACTGGATGTGCTGGTGGCATTGAGTGCCTTGAGCCATCTGATTGTCGTTGTCGTTGGCCATTCGAGGTCGTTACGAGAGTGTGGACGTCAGGGCGTGCTTCCATACAGGAACTTCTGGGTCTCTGTTAAACCATTTGGAACTCCATTGGGCCCAGTTGCTGTCACCTTCATCATCAACCTCATCGTTTTACTTGCGCCTCCAGCTGGTGATGCCTATAACTTTGTTGTTTCCCTTGGCTCTTACTCTGGCTACATCTTCGACTTCTTCCTCTCCTTGGGACTGCTATTTGTAAGAAGGCAGAGAAAGAGAAGGGGGTTTCCAAGCACTGGGTTCCATGTACCTTTCCCAGTTGTTGTTATTCATATTCTTTTCCAGCTCTTTGTCATGATTATGCCATTGGTTCCGCCTGAGAACGAGGATGGCTCGCTGAGAGGAACCAATGTTAGCTTCTTCTACGCTACGTACTGTCTAGTTGTCATTGGCCTATTCCTACTGTGCTTTGTCTATTACTTCTTTTGGCAGTTCATACTACCAAAGTATGGGAAGTACGCCCACAGAGTCCAAGTGTATACCCTTGAGAATGGAGCCAAGGGTAACCGTGTTGTGAAGATACCTTTGGATGAAGTAGAGGAATGGGATACAAAGCATAAGAGCATTGAGCTGACAACTGTCGACAAGCGTTAAACAGTCGTTGGCTCTCTGTTTCCATCAACTTGCAGATGTCGTGGGAAAAGAACAGTGAGAAAAAAAAGAGTATTCTTTCATAATGGAACGAGTAGATCGAGTAGGGAACGTTTCCTGCTGTGTGTACAGGCTCAACAGGCTCAATTGACTAGCATGGTCGCTGAACAGTGCTGTGTGCTGGTCTGATTGACCGAGGCCTCATTGACTGAGGTCTGAGCGACGTTGAACGTCCTGTACACCGTTCTAAGTGGTTGGAATGAAACGATGGGTAAAGTTATATAAGCGACTTATCCATAGGTAGCACCACGTACATCAAGGCGAGGAATTCGATCCACATCCAGAGAAGAGGCCTACACACACAGTCTCCTCCTCTAATTGATCACATTCCAGACATATACCCGTATATAACCAGTATATATACTGCCTCCAGCTGATTGTTTCACGTCTGTCTCACCGTAGCCCATATTGGTATGAAACCAATATGAGTCGAGTTATTGTCCCAATTACCCTCCAAATGTTCTCCAGTGTAACGTGTCTGTGCCATGGACTCGAATGAGCGTTTCACAGTGTGTAAACGAGGACCTACAGAGTATCATAGACCCCGTTCTTCAAACCAGTTTCTTCCATATATCGCAAGCACGAGATGTCCCATTTGTCCCACTTGTCCCACTTGTCCCATTTGTCCCAATATCCAAACACCAAGCCGGACACGGGACAAAACAGTAACACCCGACACCTCGAACTTTCTCTTCGGACAAACCTATAGCGAAAGCACCGGTTGTAGCCCAAGACGGGTGTTTAAATGCTGATAAGAACGCTGAAGAGAGCCAGCTTGTCCACTATGAGAACGATGAACCGCTCAATACATTTGGTCTCTTCGGACTCCTCAGACGGGGAGCTCATCGCCATAACCTCGGATCTTGAAGAGAACGAGGACAGGCTCTTATACATGGAGCAGCAGAAGATGATGAGGCAGAAGTTTGAAGAGGAGAACCCGGGCTTGACGTACAAGATCCATGTTCCAAGGGAGTTCTTATCGAGCGAATCGTATCGACGTTCTCATGGGCTGTTATCTGATGACGAGGAAGCTGCGAAAGCCGAGGTCAAAAGAGAGCGTAATAGACGGAGAAGGCAGAACCGTGCACAGAGGAAGAGGGAGGCAGAGGAGTTGACGAACGCTCAGAAGCAGTCTCACGACCCAATTGAGGTGAGAAACACACAGTGTCGCTTCTTTGAACCTGACTGCGACAATCTGGCGTCTACTGATGCCGCAACTGTTCCCTTTGATGAGCTCACCTTGTTGAGACAGAATAAACTGAGACAACTGGACACTTATTTCCAAAAGGTTGGTCTCATTCGTAAACAGCACCCTGTCCTACAGAGTGAAGGCCATTACCACTCCCTGAAACAGGCAGTCAGAAACATTGCTGATCCGTTGAACATTTTGATCTCTCTCGACATTGAAGCGTTCGAGTTCTGCAACAACAAGGTCACTGAGATTGGGATTTCCATCTACGACCCCGGCCATGAGATACACTCCACGGTGCCACATCTGAGGACCATTCACCTGTTACCCAAGGAGAACTTGAAACTACGTAATAAGAAGTACGTTGGCGATAACAAGGACAACTTCTTATGCGGGGGCTCCATCATCTTGCCGTTGGACCAATGTACCACTTTCCTGGAGTTGCTGTTCCACCACTATCTCGTCCATAAACGGGAACAAGGCTTTAGCACTGTCTTTGTGGGCCATGATATCCGTGGTGACTTGAGCTGGTTGAGATCGCAGATAGGCGTCAATGTCCCCGACGATATTCTCATTGCAGACACTCAAAAGATGATGGCTTCTGTCATTGGCAGACAGGTTGGGCTTTCAACCTTATTGACTATGTTTGAGATACCTCACGGCTTCCTACACAACGGTGGTAATGATGCTTATTTCACCTTGCTATTGGCCATGAGATTGGCTGATCTCCCATATAGAACCAGACTTGGTATGGACCAGCCTCGTTTCCAACAGTGGTTCAACGAGCAGGAGCTATGGATCAAGGGCTTCCAAGGATACAAGAAAAAAGGTGGCAATGGCGTAGCACCTAAACTGGTTGGCCTCGAACCTTCCCGTTTCCGTTCGGGGAGAGAGGCATTGGAATATGTCTTCCTTGATGCAATGAGCGCTCAATACCGTTAGGGGTTTTAACCATATTGTGAACTTTGTCCAATGAACGAGATCCTTCACTCACTACAGTGCAAGGGTACATAATCATAGAACTACACTCATTTTGATACATTTCTTATTTAGCTGAGCTCCAATTACGACAGAACTTGTTGTCGTGATGATCAATACTTTATGACTTCTTTACAAGCCCACTAGTACTTCTGTGCACCTTATGCAACATCACTGGTTGCTCTTCTCCACCAACAACCATTGTTCCAGTGTCATTGACTTAATATCAACGGCACAGCGTAGAAGGAGCCTGTCATTGCGATCAATTGAACGTACAAGAATGGGTTTCTGGCGTTCATTAGACATCTTCAGGGCTATGTGCCATGGTATACGTGTGCTGCCCCTACCGATCTCCACCGAACTGGCCGTACTTTGCTCCATCAACGAGTCTCCCCTCCACCAGCGAGTCCCGCGGACTCAGTCTCGTGGCCTCAGTCCCGTGGCCTCAGTCTCACCAATGCTACACCATGTGCCCATTGGTAAGAGGAGCGAAGAGAACAGAAGTGCGAGGGCAGACTGGTTACGAAGAGTGTTAGTCCCAGCCTGGTGGATACCATACAACTGCATCTGTATGTAATCCCTCCAGGTGGTCCGCAGTACCTATACAATTATAAAGCTGAACTGAACTGAGCTATATGGTCTCGTGGTCTCATCAGTCTTATGAGCTCTTGGGCACCGATTGATGTTGTAGCAGGGTCAAACAGTGGTGAACCAAGGTAGAGAATGGTCAGTCCTCAGCATCTGGCTGATGCTATGAAGATAAGCCATCAGCTTTGTCAAGGTTGTCAGACTCGAGCTCAGATGGCTACGTATCTGATTCAACCAGCTGAGCCTGCAACGTCTCAAAGCAAACCAGCGTTTCATGGTACTTTGTAGTATCAGAGACATGTGAATGTGTATCTTTTGCTTTGCTAATTCATAGAATAGCGAGCTACCGGATACCATATACAGCTGCTGGTCAAACTGTGTGTGACGTGGTCCTCACATTCCATTACAAGAATGTAGGTGTGCCAGACAGAGTGCCAGCCAGTGTACCAGCCAGAGTACTAGGCAGGGT
>NW_017963669.1:106119-181873 GCF_001661405.1 Williopsis jadinii
CCAGACAGTCTCTTCTGAATCGGAAAGTGTTGTGATGAAAAGATGATGGTTCTGGGTTACAACTTCCAAACAGCGAGGACCTTTACTTATAATCTGCGGATAATGAGCCTTTGTGTAACCACAGTTACTTTTGTGTATTCATCTTGTATGTAACTCTAACTCATGATTGGTGCGTTTCTATAGTTACTGCTGGGTAACCGTAGTTACCTTTGTGTAACCACGGTTAGCTTTGTATATACAGAATTAGTCCACACAGCTTGTTATACGATAGCCAGATTATTGTAGCCTACAGCTAGTGAGTGAGCTTTTGTACCGCCAGCTTCCATTCTGGTATCACTCTAACGAGCGTCTGGAAGTTGAACTACGTTGAGGGGACAGATAGTGAGGCCATTAAGTGTGAATTGTGTGAAGTGGATCGAAGAGCTCATCACCTCAGTCACGGGAGCGATGCTATAATCAGCAGAGTAGGGAAAGCCCAAGGAAAGAAGGGCATTTAGACCATAATATTTATTAAATAGTGGTAGTGTGATCATATAAAGAAGGAAAAAACACACAAATGGGACAGCTCAATGCTGTTCACCTCCACGTTTGATATATTGAACGTATTGCCACATTCTTCCGAAAAGCTGGTTGTTGGAATCCAACTTGTACAACTTCAGAAGACTCAGGGCACCGACAACAGTGGCACTGGAGGATCCAGCCAGTGATCCCCAGTAGCCGTGTTTAGCCAACCTATCTCTATGCTGTCTGAACGTAGCCAATAGGGCGATTCTTGCGACAAGCGTAGCAAAATAAGGCGACATTGTATCCCTGTAGATGTAAAACCATAACCCAGAGATGAATCCATTTAGACGGGTTGGCAATTTGGTGATAAGAAGTGAATATGAGGTGATGATGGTCAGCAGAGTCGTGAGGGAGAGCTTGAAAGAAGACTTCAAACTCTTTTGTAGCGTTGCCCTCCATTCGAACTTCTCCTCCGGATCGTTCGACCATTTAGACTTCAGATAATTGATCAGGGTGAAGACAGGAAGGGTTATGACGAGTAGCTCTGCCAACTTCCGTGGTGATTTGGTCAGTAGAATGTTCTTCAAACTTGCATTTGAAGGATTGAGAACGCTGAGCTTTGCGTTTGTATGGGATGGATTGACGTTTGTCAATGTGATTTCTCTGTAGAGCAAAGTCTTGTTCACCCTTGTTGCTTGGTGTAGGTTGACAAAGAACTCTAGAGGTTTAGGCCAATCTTGCAAGTAGTATATTGGCTTCTTTTCAACAAACCCTGAGTAGAGATACCCGAGCACCTTCTTGTACAGGTTTGGGACGTAATCAGGGGACACCGTCAATAGCTTGACGATTTCAGAGAAGGACAGCGGAAGCAGTAGCCAGTAGTAGCGCCCCAATCCCAATGGTCTCAACTGTTGATCAATGCTTTGGACAGCAGTGTAGACCGTGGCATAATCCTTAGGGTACCCTTCTGGAAGGATTGACAAGGACACGAGCGAGTGAAGCAGCGAGCTCAGCGTATCGTTCTTCACCTGTGATCTGAACAGCGGCAAGGTTGTCAACAGCAACGACACTGATGTGGCAGAGAGCGCAGACGGCTTCAGCTCCGCCAACGTCACAGCAGACTTCAAGGGAGTTCTCCAATGCGTGAATAACTTCCTGTACGCAACCCCTGATGCCAAAACACCAAAGATAACAACGAAATGGCGTATGAACAGCCTGGAAGTTCTTGTGTTGATCTGTGCCTGCTCCGTAAGGGTGGCATAGAGGAACCGGAAGTCATTGATGAAGTTCCGTGTGGATTCGATGATATTTATGCGCAGCGATTCATTGGTTATGTTGAGACTGGACAGCAGCTTTGGCAACGACTCCGATATGCGATCAACGTTCTCCACTGAAAGGACAAACTGGGAGGCGTATATGGCACTTCTGTACAGCTTTGCAGGGACCCTTGAGCTCATGGCGCACCTGTGTGAGTCAAACGAATAGGTAAATATAAATCAAATTGGACAGGTGTATGGTAGTTGATGGATGAAGAAATGAACACCGGTATATATAAATGAAGACTGGAATATATAAATGGAGAATAAAATAAAAACAAAAAAATAAATAAACCAATATAGAAAACTGAGCATTAGTTGGAACACAGATTGTTTATCCGAGATGTACGTCAAATTGCGAAAAAACTTTCATTTTGGGAAAGAAAAACACAACGATCGGGTTAGAAAAAAAACGACAAACATTAAGAAGAAGCGGGACAAATCAATACAAAGCTTATAGGCATCTCAAAAACAGTACATCGTCTGCAATAACAGCGAACTAAGGGGACAAGACTTGGCCATAGAGAGAAAAAAAGACAAACCCCATAGGCTGAACAGACAAGACAAAGGGAAAGAGACAACAGCAGAAAATGTCCCTCTCTTCTGAACTGGCTGCAGCTATCGAAGAGCAAGACCTTTCTCCAGACAAGAGGCCTAATGTCCTAGTCCCACAAGGTGATGATCCCATCACGTTGACACAAAGAATGCTCTCGGCCTGCTCGGGCTCAGTGCTGACGTCGTTATTGGTCACTCCCTTCGACGTTGTAAGGATACGATTACAGCAGCAGGTGCTGTTGGCCCCACCTGTTGATTGTTGTCGTCGAGAAGTGTTCTGGAAACACCCCAATGCTTCAAATCCTGTGGCTTCGTGTGCGACCACAGAGGTTCCCTGCTCAACAAAGCCGTTAGGTGGGACTGTATCGGCGCTCTTCACCATTGGCAGAAACGAAGGGTTTGCCACCTTGTGGCGTGGCCTATCGCTGACGCTGTTGATGGCTGCGCCGGCAAACATCATCTACTTTACAGGCTACGAGCTGCTGAGAGATTCCTCGCCTATTGCTCATATGACATGGCTGAACCCGTTGCTCTGTGGGTCCATCGCCAGGTCGATAGCAGGGACGTGTATAGCACCACTGGAGCTGTTGAAGACCAGATTACAGAGCATCCCCAGCGCAGAGAGGAAGTTGGCATCGTTGGTTGATGATCTACGTATCGATGTGGCCAAGAAGGGCCCCAGAGTGCTATTCAGGGGACTGGCACTGACGCTATGGAGGGACGTGCCGTTCAGTGGAATCTACTGGTCCTCCTATGAGTATTTCAAACATATGCTTGCATCGAACCCAAGTTGGCATTTCACACAGAGTAACGACACCAATCTGTTCCTTCACTCCTTCATCAGTGGGAGCATCAGTGGAAGCATCGCTGCGTTTGCTACAAATCCGTTCGATGTTGGCAAGACAAGGCTTCAAATCTCCAGCGAATCGAAGTCCACAGGGTTCAAAGAGAAGAAGCTGGCCAAGTTCATGTCGGATATCGTCAAGTACGAAGGTGTAGGTGCGCTCTACGTTGGGCTGATACCTCGTCTCTTAAAGGTTGCTCCTTCATGTGCCATCATGATTTCAAGCTACGAACTGGGTAAGAAGTTCTTCTCATCATCATCATGAGCTATTCTTACAACTTGCATCGCCAACAGGAATGAATCGATACACATACAAACACACACGCACTGTATATAAACACATACATAGAATAGCCATTTACTAATATTATGTGATCCATTCATGGTTGTGCTGACTAGGTGGTGGTCTTAGAACCCCTGGTGTTGTATGACTGGTGCCTAGCCCACCAGGTGTACTGTAAGAGTTGAGTATGCTACTGAATGCGTGCTCATTAGCACTGCTTATTCCAGACGTCAGAGGAACCGTTAACGGTGTTGAATCATCAGGCGTGGGAGGAGGCCCAGACCGAGCCTTGGAACTGGATTGCTGCTGTCCTCTCTTCTTCACGACTCCGTCATGCTCTTGACGTGCTGGCGCTGTAAGATTCGACTCAGCTTCTTCATAGACATTATCCAAATACTTGCCAACATGGTTGGGTGATAGGGCAATGTAGTTCTCCTGATAGCTCAGAGACGTGGTCAACTCTCTCGACACGGGTGACTGTGCATTCGATGGAACGCCATTGGAGTACTTGTTCTGCAATATCAATCTCTGGAGGCTAGGCATGGAGTTCTCGTTCCTGGTGCTAAAGCTGTAGTTGTCCAAGAAGTACCCTCCAACGTCTCTGTATCTGGCGCCAGTGCTCCTGAGCATGGTCAGGTAATCCACAAACGAGTTCTTCAACCCATTGTTGATGCTTCTAATCAACTGGTCCTCCACAATCTCCACAGAACACTCCAACTCCTCCAAGTTCTCCCTGGTCAACAAGGTGGTTGGACTATCACCAACCTTGTTCTCAATCTCCCGGAGCTTTGCAAGCACCTTGTTTCTCTTGTACTTCAACTCGTTCGTCCTCTTCTCCCTCTTATTCACGTTTTGCAACTGAGCCATGATCTGGCCCTGTTTCTTAACGCTCTGCTCACCCACATCGTACTCGGCCTCCAACAACTTGATCAAGTGGTACAACAACCTCTTGCACTCGTCGTCGTGGAGCACGTTGCACCACGAGTTGATGTCCCTGATCACCTCCTGCTGCAGCTTCATCACTTTCTTCTCCATCTTCACCAACTTGGAGAACTTCTGATCCAACGTGTACGAGGTGGCCTGCTGGTTGCCCTGTAGCCTTCCAAGGATCGAGCCTAGCGGGGTCCCTAGCAGGCTGCCTCTGGCCTGTGATAGTTGCGAGTACACCTCATACCTCGTTGACGACGCGGGCCTCGTCACCAACCCTGAGATGGACCCTGTGCCCGCCTCCTCGCTATCGTTCTCTATCCGAGTCCCAGAGGAGCCAGGCAAGTTCACCACGTCCAAGTCCACCGAGTCACGGGTGGAGATCCCACTGGCGGCGTACAGAGCTTGCGGCTTCACGGGACTCGAGCCTGTGAAGGCACATGACGAGGACAGTGCTGGATTATACGCCATCTCTTCGACTGGCCATCCAATATTGGCTGCCAGTACAAGTTCAGCGGCTGAGGCTTGTTTACAAAGCGGAAATGGACTTCACCCCCTCCTTCCTTTTGTGTCATCCTTTTGTGTCATCCTGGCGGCAAGCAGGTGAGCGTGCCACAAAGACAGCGTGCTCGCCATGGTCACCATGATCACCATGGTCACCATGATCACCATGATCACGTGGCCAAGGCATGGGCAGGAAGAGGGTAAAGACGTGTTGATGGGACAAGAATGTTCGTCATAATATAAGTATACGCGTATTTACCTAGGTGGGGAGGAAGGACAGGGTCACTTCTTGGTGGCATCTTCACCGATTCTCAGCCCAGTGAGCTTCTTGAAGGAGTCTGCGAGCGCCTTCCACTGGGACTCGACGGACTTTTGCACGTCGATGGTCTTAGTCTCAGTGTCTGATATCAGCGAGTTTGTGTGGTTTATGAGGTTCTCCTGCTTCACCGCCAGCTGTGGGAACTTCTTCTTCTCAATGTCGTGGGCAAAGCCAAGGGTGTTGTTCCAGGTGCCCGGCATGAACAGCTTGAAGGCGCACAGAGAGAGCACCAAGGGCGTGACGGTCTTCAACAGGACGTTTGAACGTCTCGTCACGATGAGGCCAAACAGCCCGGCAACGGCGATGTACTGAGCACTCGACAGCACGTCTTCGCTCTTGTTGTGCAGGTTCGCAAGCGTTGTGGTGAAGTGCTCTTCCTTTGCGTGGTAGGCAGCGGTAACGTCATCGAGGGACTTGGTTGTCTGGTCGTAGGCGGAGTTGATCTGTCCTCTGGCAGACTCGATCTTTGATTGGATGAAGGATGGTGAACGGATGGAGGTTCCGTTGATGATTGTGTTTGGGCCTAGGGCCTTGAGCTCGGATTCACTGGCGGCAATGGTTGTGCCCGGCAGGGGCGTGACGGATTCCTCGTCCTCATAGAAAGTGCGGGCCATTGTGTCTCGGTCTATGGTTGTGGTGTCTGTCTGGCGTCCAACAAGAGAGCTTCTGTTGATGTCTCTGTTTTTTAGACTCGCTTTTTTCCCGGACTTTTGTCTCTTGTCCGCTCGGGGACCTCTTGTAATTCGCGGAGAGGACAAAGGGGACATTTCCAGTGCAAACGTGAGACAAAAATTTGCAGAGCAATTGGGATTAAGGGGCGGGAGGGCATTTACTTGCGCGACACGTACACGCTCGGAATTATTTTTAGCGAGGGCCGCCCGCGTAGCCCTTTGGTTAGAGGAGGCCTGCTGGGCGGGGAGGGAGGGAGGACATTTCAACCTCTTGGACACACACACACGCATCGGCGTTGGCAGGACTTCCTTTCCCCATAGCGAAAAAACAATAACAAAAACCATAGGGACAGACAGGACAACCGTCAAAAATAGGGAGAGGACAAATAAGTCCAAAATAAGACAAACAGGACATCCCACTTCCCACAAACAAACAAACAAACAAACAAGCAAACCACAACAAAAGACTGGAGAACGGGTCCACAGCCACTGGGTAGACGAACCGTACCATAAACGAAGAAGTTGAAAACAATGTCTCACGAGCATGGTTCGCATCCGCGGACACCCAATCCAGACGATTTCACCTTTGTGTCTCCGGGAGATGAAGAAGAAGCGGACATGAGTTCAGTCTACACGCTTGAGGAGCCTTCCTATGGCTACGAGGGCAACGTGAATGGCGTTGAGGAAGGGGTTGTAAAACACGTCGGGGAATATGACGAGGACAGCGCTGGGTTCCTCCTACCGCCGTACTCTTCAAAGCGCAAAGCAATGGCGGGTAACGCTGCTAACGGTCCACATTCACAGCCATCTTCACCGGTGGGCACTCCCTTCACGGAGAGGCCGAACCATCCACTGAGGGCATTGACGGCGACTAACTTGGTGCTGAACCAGTTGAATGGCACGGATGAATCTCTGATATCCTCCAGTCCTCTAAAGCCGTCTCAGTTGCACCAAGTGCTGTCAATTGATGATAACATTGGTGAGCTCGAGAAGGAAACCACCACGGCAGCCATTGCAGAGGCAACCACAGGCATAACGAAGAGAGAGTCTTGGGATTCTCAGGGAGCAGCCACGTACGTGAAGAAAGTGGTCAATGATAACGGTACCTCCGAGGAGCTGGTTATCAGGAAGAGCGTCAAGGATTTCAAATTTGGTAAGACGTTGGGCGTGGGGTCCTATTCCACGGTGCTGCTGGCCACCGACAAGAACACGTCGAACCAATTCGCTGTGAAAGTGCTGGACAAGAGACACATCATCCGAGAGAAGAAAGTGAAGTACGTCAACATTGAGAAGAACACATTGAACCGTTTAGGCGTGCATAATGGTATTGTCCGTCTATTCTTTACCTTTCAGGACGAATCAAGCTTGTACTTTGTCTTGGACTATGCACCAAATGGTGAGCTTTTGTCCTTGATCAAGGAATTTGGAACTTTGAACGAGGATAGCACAAGGTACTACGGTGCACAGATACTGGACGCCATCAAGTACATGCACGATAACGGTGTTATTCATAGGGATTTGAAACCGGAGAATATCCTGGTTGATAAGGATATGAAGATTCAAATCACGGATTTTGGAACGGCAAAGTTGCTGGAAAAGGGAGACAACGGTCGCTATCCTCCAGACGCAAGATCGAAATCTTTTGTCGGTACTGCAGAATACGTTTCTCCAGAGTTGCTAAATGAGAAGGCTGTCGGCAAACCTTGTGATATTTGGGCTTTTGGATGTATCATCTATCAAATGATTGCAGGAAAACCACCTTTCAAGGCTACAAATGAGTACTTAACATTCCAAAAGATTGTTAAATTGCAATACGCATTTACAGCAGGCTTTCCAATGGTTGTTCGAGACCTCATCAAGAAGATATTGGTTTTGAACCCAAAGGATCGTGCCACCATAAAGACCATCCAAAACCATTTTTTCTTTTCAGATATCGATTTTAACAACCCACAGGAATCAATTTGGGATGCTCCACAACCAGAGGCTGGTCCTTATAAAGTGTCTGCGAAATCGATGTTACCAGTTCCTGAATTAACCACAGGAACACCAAAGACAAAGATTACCATTCCAAGGCGTACAGTTTCAGCTTCAACAACACCAACGGCCAGCTCTGAGACTGTAATCAGTACAGAATCATCAACAGCTTCGTCTACAGCACACGCGCAAAGAGCTCCGCTACAACCAACTCAAAGCCAACAGGTTCTCATGAAGGCCAAAGCCACTGTTGCAGCACGTAAACAGACTCAAGCAAAGAGATCAGTAAGTGCATATACAGGTGCTGCAAGTGCAGCTGCATTGGCTTTGTCTCGTCAACCAAATGAGATACTTAAGGCATACAACGAGGCCAAAGATGCCAAAATTGAAAAGAATCATAATGAAGTGATGCCTTCAGCAACTACCCCTTCACATGCAGAACGCATTCGTGCACCAAGTTCTGCATCTCAAGCCACCGGTTCTACTGCTACCACTACTACGACGACAACCACATCTACCGTGGCTGCAGCTGCTCCAGCACCAGTAGTGAAGAAGAGAACACCACTGCAGAGTGCACCTGTTGTCAAACGTGCGTCTGTCCCACCGATGTCCAAATTAGACCTGGAATATGTTGATTATTTGAAGGATAGCGAGGAAAGAATTATAAAAGTTGGTGAACTTGTTGTTTATATGAACACCGTGGAGTTTTTTGAAAAGAAGTATAAACGTCGGTTGATTGACAGTCCACTAGGTGGGAACAATAGATTTACAGGCCATTCATTGTTGAGCCAAGTGGCTAATGGGTCGTACAGAGGATTGCGCAATATGGAACAGTACGGAACAGATGCAGAGAAAGATATCATTACATCGCATGGAGAAGAGGAAGATCCTCAACAGGACACAACGAAGAACAAATTGAGAAAATTCTTCACTGCTGGTGGTGAAGATGACCATAAGATACGATTTGTTTTGGTTACTTCGAATGCTAGGGTTCTAATCTTCAACAAAGTTGAAACAGAAGGGGATGACTCTGCAAAGAACATCGAGCTACGTACAGAGATTGACATGAAATATCCCGTGATTAAAGTTAAGGAGCTTTTACCTTCAAGTGCCAATTCTGATTCTTTATCCCTTTTTGTTATTGAATCCTATAACAAAGCGTTTGGATTCGAAGGCAAACAAACCGAGGTATCATCGTGGACAAAGGCTTTAGAAGAGGCACGTCAAGCCGTTGTTGATAAGGCTACACGGAGGAGATTTGAACAAGATCCGAGTGGTGATGCCGGCACAAAGTTTGGCTCCACAGCTGCTGATAATGCTGCAAGAATTGCAGTTGGATCACCTCCTCTTAAGGCCTCAGAAACTTTTGAACCACAACCACCATCCCCAGTGCGTAATCTGGAGAGCACTTCGGGCCATCCTGTTAAGCATCCTAGTATGCTGAAGGAACTTGTTGCTAGAAAAACAGGGAAACCTATCCCTACAAAGGGCATACCAGAGTCTAAGCACTTGATTCATGGATTGCCACTTCCAAAAGGGATAGAACATGCAGATGACTCAACCAGTGCACAAAATGGGAATGGCCAGAATTCGAACTCTTCAATTTCTTCGACATCAAAGAGTCGTAGCCATACGGGTCCACGACTAATCACCGGGTTGAACTCTAGGCTATTGGCTAGAAGCTCCAGGAAGAAGCGTAATTGAAAAACCACCTGTTTGGCTCAACAGTGGGAGAAAACATGTAATAACTAAATAAAAAGGACAATCACATGTTTTATAACAAGTATGATTGTTTCGATTTGAATCGCACGTGAGATTCCATCTGATTTGCTTCCATTGTAGGCCTTTTGACTAAAGAGCGATGACGTTGGCGAAGAGTTCGTGATATTAGGGCTACCAAACATTTAATATCACGTGATCCAATAACAGGGCTCTAGAGATGTTTGGGTTAATCGTCCCAATATTGGTTTGGGACACGCAGATGGGAACAAATTTGTCACAAAAGTTGCAATTTTCGTCATTTGTTAGTGGTAAACAGTGGTAGGCGCCACATGAACCGAGGGACTCTGGTTTTTTTCCAAAAAGTGAAATAATCACTAAACCTGTGTGGCATCTTTTGATGAAAGAAGTAATTCAGATCCCTTAACAGGCTTTTTTGGTTCCACCATCACAGAGTAGATCACGAATTAGAACACAAAAATGGCTAAGTTCATCAAGTCTGGTAAAGTCGCTATTGTCGTCAGAGGTCGTTACGCCGGTAAGAAGGTTGTCATTGTGAAACCACACGACGAGGGTTCCAAGGCTCACCAATTCCCACACGCCATTGTTGCCGGTGTTGAGAGATACCCAAGCAAGGTTGGTAAGTCTGCCGGTGCTAAGAAGGCTGCTAAGAGATCCAAGGTCAAGCCATTCATCAAGGTTGTCAACTACAACCACTTGTTGCCAACCCGTTACACCTTGGATGTCGAGTCCTTCAAGAGCGAGTTGTCCACCGAGACTTTCTCCGAGCCAACCCTCAGAGAGAACGCTAAGAAGGCCATCAAGAAAGATTTCGAACAAAAGTACCAATCTGGTAAGAGCAAATGGTTCTTCACTAAGTTGAACTTCTAAGTTTGTCTACCATATGAAAGTAAAGGAAAAAATTCTTTTAGTATATTATCAGAGATTGTGACAACAACAGTATTGAATTCAGGACTCGTCTGAAGCAAGCACAGCTCATGGAATGAAGTTGTGTCTAAATTGGACTAATCATGAAGGATGTGGTTTGTACCAAGATTGGATAGTATACATATTGGGGTCAAAAAATGATGGTTTGTTTAATTTAGTGTTGTTTACTTTGTTTGTTAATTTTTGATGATGCATTTACCTTATGTTTTCCATTGATCTGTGCTTCACCTATCGCAATGTCTGGAACGATGTGTAGTCTCTTTGTCCATTACGTATCGACTTGATGCTGGACGATACCGGTTTTATGTGGAGTTATTTTGGGAGCGGAGGATATGGCATTTTACGGTGGAGTTATATTGTATGTGTATATCGTTTAGAGGTGTGCAGAGAAGTAACAACGGGTGTGTTTATAGCGAATGGAGCTATTAGCGATACGATTGAGACTCTTTTGAGTCTGTAGATTGTTTTCACACCCAATTGCGCGTGTACTTCCATGGAATATGTAGAAGTACTGTTAAAGCATAACTCAAGGCAGCTGGGACTAGGGCGCAATGGACTTGGCCGAGTTCCTTGGAAGCATCACAATACCACCACCATACACACCGTGAACTCCACGGCGTGGATCCATGTAGATAGCATGGAAGTATAAACAAGGACTCGGTAACGTACTCTTAGTGACTCTGTCCGATAATGAATAGCACGGGCTGCTGTGCATTTGTCCCCAAGGTCTGAAAGCCATGTCTACAAAGTCTCGGATCAGAACTCTAGCAGACAGCATTGAACTGTAGGAGATCAGAGCAAGGCACACAGTTACAACGGTCATATTCCCTGATTCCAACGATGTGCACTGTAACGGCGCACCACTTCTTTGAGCTAATCTAATAGTATGATGTGGAGCTAGACCCGGGACATGTATTCTCCGTTGAGATTAGGGTTCCTTGGCCTCAGCAGACATGTCCGAGACCCAGTCTACGCCCTTGGGCCTGAGGAGAGCCATTGAAAGTTGTGAGCAGTTTTTAGCCATGTAGATCATTCAGTGGCTATGGTCTCATTACCACGAGTGACACGCATTGTGCAATGCTTACGAGCTTGAGAAGTGCGACAAGTGCGAGAATTGGAGCGAGCCCACATGGTCTTTTGTCCTATGTATTGGTGGGTCAAATAATACATCGTTAGAGGCAATCTGAAGACATGGGCAACTCACCTGGGAAGACGTTACGGCTATGGTAAACAACAGCAGCAGCAGGGCAGGCAGCCAGACAACCCAACGGTTAGCGAGGCGCATTGTACGGCCAGAGGTGAAGAGTTGAGCTGATGTCCAGGCTCATCTTGGTGAAAAGAAAAGGTTGCAGAAGGGGACTGATAAAGTCCCCAAACGGTGGGACTTATCAGCAGAGAGAGATAGGAACGGAGAGGTATCACGAGTGAGGGAAAACCAGGGTTGTCTAAACCATCACGACGCGATATCGGATTGTGCTGTGTTGTAGAGTCTACCATTCCTGCTATTCCAGTACCAATTGATAGGCGATAGTATTTGGCGGTGAATAGTGCGTTCTGGGAGGCTAGTCCCATTTGCGCGCAGTGGCACTTTATCTTAGTCCCGTGGAAATAGCGTCTGAGACTAAATCCCCGGGTAATTGAGTCAGGGGTGTGTGGACACAGTACGATAAGCTGGCCGGTGTGATACAAGGCCACTTGCACGTGGTCCGGGGAGGCCAATTGACCCAGTCTTGTAAGGATAATATACGTTTTATCCTGCCACGAAATCCTCCATAGCGCCCACTGGAATCCCTTACCGATAGTCGTTGTATCAATGATCATCGCCCATCTGCGCTGGGCCGTTGGGACTTTCTGCCAGCGCTGCGTTGGATATCAAAACCGTTTCGAGACTTTTCGGCCTTGCACGGCCAGCGCACGCGCGCGCGCTTGTCCCAAGATTCTTGTCCCATGAACTATCGCTGTCACTACACCGAAATAATAATATTTTAGACAAGGAAATCACGCCGTTGCACGCGCGCGCGCGCGCACCGCGTAGACAAGTTGCTGGGCTTGGGACCCAAGTAAAGGCTGTGAGCTCAGCTGACGGTCGACACCAACGTCCACACCCAGACCACGAGTCACTACGCTTACCACATAGGCTGCACACCGTCTAGCCCACTCCGCAGAAACAGCAGTCCTCCGTAGGGCACTAGTCCCCCAGCAAGGATTCCTCTGTCCCGTAGAAGCCCTTATGGACTCGCACAACCCACAAGCTATGCCGGGAATCGGCGAGCTACACAACCTGGCGATCGGCGATACGATCATCACAGAAATAAACGACTAGTCCCGAAATCCCAGTCCCGTCCAGCACACACAGAAAAAGAAAAGAGAAAAACCCAAAAAGAAAAGTCCCCTTGGCCCTGAGGGACAAAGCCCACCAACAAGAAATCCAGGAAACCCACAAGCGGTTACTAAGGGCATACAGACGAAGGACAAACAACACTCACATACAAACGAAACAGCAATCGATAACAGTCTCTGCTGTGTGAAACAAGTGGGATCGAAGTAAACAAACGCAAGGTCTTCGCCAGCACTACAAGAAGAGCAGAGAGAGGCTTTGTTTTACCTCAGAATTGATCACAGAAAACAGGTCTAATAGACACCTTTGAACAGCCTGCTCTTCTAGACCGAACAAGGAGGGAAGGAAACGGTAGTGGAGTGACATCTACAGCAGTCTGATCATCACAGGCTCTCTTTGTTGTTGGACTAGGGGCTTTTTGCGCAGTCTTTTTGGCCCTTTCCCTACTTTGCTCATTTGGCACTCTTTGCAGCTTGCCCCGGATTGTTGAACCACTCTGCTGCTCAGTGAGAGGGACGAAGAGACATCACGATGTCTACAATGATACCGTCATCAAAGCCACCGTCGGAATCGGTGGCCAGGAGCCTGGAGAACCTGTCGCTCCTGGAGAATGTGTTTGAGAAGCTGTACTCGTTATTGCCGATTGAATCGGACAAGACGTTGATTGAGGTTGAAGAATGCCAACTCTTTCTCAGCGTACGCAAGTCACTCGTGGCCATGTCGTCGTCAGAGTTGATGAGTGGCATTGTGCACCACGTTACTGGATTGCTGGAGAGGATTAACCAGCACGACAACTATCTGGTTCTAAGACAGAGAGAGGTGTCCAGTTTGGCATCGATGCTGATCATTCTGCGGTTGCTTGCGGACTTGATGAAGTCCAACTGGGACTCAAAGGACACGCCGGTACGGAAGAACTCAGTGGGGTCCTCCCACTCAGCGCAGTCGTCGTCGTCAAGCGGCACAGCCGTTGGACTGGGCAGCGCAGCCATTGACTACCATTCTGTCCCACCAGACAAGATCGATTCACAGGTTGCCCTAAGGGCAATCCTTCTCGTATCGAGGCTCAAATCAACAAACACACTGGCACAAGAGTTGTCATTGATAAACGGGAAACCATTACCGTTACCACCGTTATGCGAGGATGTCGCTGTCAGAACACACCTTGACGCAATTGATCTGAACTGTGAAGCAATCTTGAGATATCTCGGTGCAGCTAACGTTCGTGACTTCTATGAGTTCACAGTCTCAAAGCTATCCGTGTTGAAGCATAACATTGGTAACGATAGCGAGTTTGCTCCTTACCTGGAGCTCTTTGCCTCGGTTTACTTGGACGAACAGTGGTTCTATCTCTACTTGAAGCATATCAGACACATCATGACAACGGTTCGGAAGCCAGCATATCGTCAGCTAGTGCTGTCGTTCTTCACCAAGTCGCTAAAGATTTGGATCTATTCGAGGCCCCAGGAGTTCTTGAACTCTTCAAAGGAGGATTCGAAGGCATCCACTGAAGCAGAAACACTCTTTGACGAGATGCTCTCCTTGCCAGACTCCACGTTGACGAAAACGGGCCAGAATCAAAGTGCAGGGAAACAATTTAGATCCCATTTCAAGTTCATTGGAACTTTGATGGCATTGAACCCACGAGCCTTACAGGGATACCTTGAAGGATCAACACCCTCTAAGAACAGCACGCTGAAGAAGTTTACAAACTTCGGCACCAATAAGAAGCAGAAGTTCCTGACGAATGTCATGAAAGTGCTGGAGCAATCTCAATTGAAGGACAGTTCCGATAACGTGTCGATGCTCGAATCCCTGGACTTTGTTGTGGCAATTGCCCAGGTTGCATCTTCCATTTACGCCTATGACCCAAACAACGTTGCAGTGCAGTATACGTTAGAGACGTATCACATTGTCTCCAGGGTTCTCGTGCCAATCAACATCACCAAGTCTTCACCAACGTTGTTCAACCCTTCAACTGTGGAATCTGCGTTTTTGAACCATACAAGAATGGACTATTATACAAGCATGTGCATTATGAATTCAAAGACCTTCATCCCTATCCTGGTGGACATACTGAACGACCAATCTTGCCAGTTGGATACACTGAACATCACTTGTTCCATTCTGAGACAATTCTCTGTCAATCCCGTGTGGCTGGGTGCTCACCAGAGCCAGCTGTCCGCAATGCTGCCATCTTTGAGGAAAGTGATGATCAGAATGGGGGCATTGGTGAAATCAAACTCGTTTAATGCTTCTACGCTAAATGACGATGACGAGACAGCTAGTTTGGGCAAAGTTTCAAGCGCATCGAGTACTGACAACTATCAGTACAGATCATTGATTGCTTCAGAGGCCAAGACTCCAATCCCTGGGGACTTGTCGAGACTGGGCTCAAACTCATCTTCAGCGTTGTCCACACCTACTGCAAAAGCAGATAAGTTCAGAGAGTCTGCTAAGAACTTGTTGAAACATCATCACTCAGCGAACCATGTATCCTCTATGCATGCGAATAGTTACTCTTCTGACGACACAAAGTCGTTAACTGATAAAGACACCAATGCGTTATCTGTTCCTAGACAGATACTGTTGAATGGTTTTGATATCTTCAAGAAGAACCCACACTCTTACTTCTTCGCCAGTGGCGAGGTTTGTTCTCAGGTGGAGTTGATAACCCTTGTTGAGAATGCATCGTTGTTCTTAGATCCTCTTGTCATTGCCCTGAGGGATTCCAATAACAAGTTGTCATTTGCTGCTAAGCAGTTCATCCAGAGCTTTGTCTCTGTGACGACAATCTCAGATAACCACGAGGCAGTGGCTAGCAGTTATACAGGTGCTGCCTTGATTGGAAACGTTATTGCTCGATCAATCTTGAACCTGAGCTCCTCGGTGAACACAAGAAAGCACATCATGGAACACTTTGTCAGGATTTTAGAGTACAGAACTAACTTGTACAGCTTGCTGGTCCATCATTCGTCATTCAAAGATATTATCAAATGGGAATATGACATCTACACGGAGCTGATGTCTCCCATTGACCAGGCACTCTTGTTCATTCTCTGCATTCCAAGTGTGGAAACATACGGATTGACAAAGAAGGGTTACAAGGCATTCTATCAGGAACTCGACAAGAGTAAATCACCGGAGGTGATACGATCCAATTTCGCCTTCTATGCTTCCGTGATGAACGACAGCACCTTCACCACCGGTACAGTTGCTCTACAGAAGGTGACTCGTAAGTTCTTCCTCAAGCTAACAGATCCCACGCCGTCACTCATCGCTGCATGGCTGAAAATATATGATAAATGGCGTCAATTTGCACTGGTGGATTACAACGAATTGACCCAGACGGAACTGGCAAACTTCAGAAACTTTGCAGCATTCATTGCAGCCATATCGGGTATCTTTTGTGATGAGGAGATCGCCTGCCAACCCTGGTACACGCCAGAGATCCGTTCCGATATCAGAGACAAGATAGACACCTTCATCGACCACCAGTTTTCCTTGCTACGTGAAGACGGCTTGGTGACAAGAGAGAATGCCAGAGAGATTCTCGCAGTTGAGTGCAATCCTAAAACTTATCCACGGATGGTTCGTCTCTTGACACCTGTTGTTGAGACGTTATACACCAACTCTAGCACTCTAGCCGAGAGGGATTTGACCATCATTGACCATATCATTGCGCTGATCAAGGCTGTTTTGAACAAGGGTAGCGATCTCGTTATCTTTGGATGCTCCATTGATATACTCCAGGCTGTTGACCAGCTATCTGCTATTGTGGACGCCATGAAGACTTCTGACACTATTCTGAAGCTAAAAATCAGACTGTCCATGCTGTTTGCAGAGGTTGAGAAGAGTAGAAGCCAGCTCATCACGGGAAGCGCATACAAGATCAGAAACAAGTTTCTCAGATACGTTTACAATTGGTTCGACGATTCCGTCTCCAGCATGTCAAAGTTCCATAAGCAGACTCTTGCTGCTACGGTATCAAAGGACTGGGATTATATGTATCTGGATATTGCCATTGAGAGTTCGAACGCTCTGTCTCTAGCTCTCGAAGACCTTGTCTTGGAGGCCCAGCAAGTGCTGAATATCCGTGAGTTGCAATACTCAAAGTCAAGTCTCTTTAGCATTTATTTCAGAACGTTTTTGAAAGCATTGGAGAGATTCAGCGTTACCGAAGACTTCCCTGTTTCCATGAGACATAAAGTGAAGACAACGTCCGACAATATTGTTGTTTGTCTAACGAACTTACTGAAGTCAAATGTTGATGTTGGTCTCCAGTATGCCCTTCCAATTGGTTACTACAATAACCTGGCGATAAGAGTCTCCTTTTTGAAGGTGTTCATCAGCATTGTCAACAGTTATTCGAAATTGGGGCAAAATGAAACACCTCAGTGCAAGGCTCGTATGGTGTCCAATATCTTCAACTTGATGTTGAAACACCCCAAGTTCATGAATGCTCTGGGGAACGCTGCTCCAGCGTTTGAGGCTCCAGCCTTTGCGTCGTGTGCGCTTTGCCTGTCGAACAGCATGAACCAGAGTGCAAATTTGATCTCGTACTTGGTGGAGCAGGAGATCATGGCAGCCACAAGCTACTCAGATATTTTGAGAAGGAACAGTTTTGCCAGTCGTTCATTGGCAGCCTTTGGTCGTACAGTTGGGCTGGAGACTCTCGTGACAACGCTGAGACCCATACTGACTGAGATCAGGGACTCAGAGACGGACATTGAAGTGGAAAAGCTATCACTTGAGGATCCAGACGGCCAGCAAAACCTGAAGAATTTCATGCATTACCTTACCAAGTTGGTCAACGTTATCATCAACTCATTCGACAATATTCCGTTGGAGTTCAAGTTTGTGTGTAAGAAGATTTCTGAAGCTGTCGATGAAAAGTTTGCCAACTCGAGATTGATTGCTGTTGGATCATTCATCTTCTTGAGATACTTCTGTCCGGCTATTGTCAGTCCTGCTACCGAGAAGATTGTCATTGTTCCCGACCGTCAGACCCAGAGAAAGTATCTTCTCTTAACAAAGGTCTTACAGAACATGGCCAACGGCACCATTACCAGTCTAAAGTGGCCCTTGCTCAGAACTAGGGAAGCGGAACTTTTAGAGCTCAACTCCAAGCTGAATGACTTCCTGGATAGGCTCACCCACGTTGACGACGACGTGAGCTTCGAGTTCAAAGTCCCAAGTGATATGAAACAAGGTGACTACAATTTCCTGCACACGTTTATGTATGAGAATTGGAGTCTCATCAGGAAAGAGTTCTTGGAAACCGTTTCGGGTGCATCTGACTTGGAGTACTTCAGAACAATAGCAGGGCAGATTGACCAGTTTCTCAGATCTGCTGGCCAACCTACGATGATGTTTGGATACGAGCTACCACCATCCATTACACCCGAAGCGAACCCGGATCTCTATGATTTCATGAACAAGTATGCCACGAAAGAGCTCGGCGACCTCTTGGACTACTCCTTCATTTACCAGAGCTATAGTCAAGATGGCACGCCACTGTTGGTTTTCTCTTATTCCGAATATGAACGGGTAAAGGACTTTGACGAGGAGCTCATTCTGTACAGAATGATACAACTTGCGTCTAAGATTTGGGATCATAAGTTCCTCTTCGTGATTGACTGTACTGGAAACAATGGTACGACGTTATTTCCTAGAAGGTCGATGTTGATCTTTGGCGACTTTGCCCCCGATGTAATGCGGAATAACTGTGAATCCGTAATCTTCTACAACGTCTCCTCTGGGTTATACCCCAGACTGATGGAGACCGTGAAGAAGAACCAGTCATTCCAAAACGTTCCATCGGACAAGTTCAAGTTCATCTCTGGCAACTCGGATCGACAAGCCATCATGAACCTGAGCCTCTCCAACCAGGCCATGCACGCGTATAGTGATGTCAGAGTGAACTTCTCAGATGTTTCATTGTTCCAGAACGACCAGGGAAGATTTATACCAGTGAGCATGAGAATTGGTAACGAGTTCTTGCAGATATCTCAGACAACACCGCAAAGAGTCATGCTGAGAGGTAACTTGAAGGAGATAAGCCTGAATGATGTCTACCACCTGGATAAGATACAAAGCGTTGCTATTTCTGAGAAGACGTCAGTGCCCAATGAAATTACAATCACCTTCACAGATGGTCAGGAGCTGGTGATCTCGTCGTCGAAATATTTGGAGATTATGAGGCTTCTGTATTTCACCAAGAACAGGGCTTACACGTCGAACCAAAAGAGCGACCTCAACCAGGAGTTACAGAAGAATCCAGAGGACCTGCTTGGTCAGCTGTTCAATGTCATTTTCCTAGGACTGACGTCGACATCGGATGAGGTGAGATCGATCTCTTACAATCTCTTAGCAGCCTCACAGAAACACTTCCATCTCGAGTTCAACAGAGAGATTGTCCAGTTCCCCGAGGTGTACTTCCCAAAGGACAACAATCCGTTTGTCTTTGAGCTTTCGTCCATGCTGGCCAAGTCGCTGCCCTCCATGACCGATGAGTTCATCTCTGCTTTCTTCGATGTGTACAATGACTCCGTCACTGTACGTCAAAGACACGCTGCCCTGTTATACGTGTCACCGTGGGTCTACAACATTTCGGAACACGTTTACAAGGCAGACGCTGAGAATGGGAGGGACATTACTTCCAAGATGATCTCTGGGTTCTTGAACCTTGCTAGCAAGGATCCTTTGTTTCTGAGCACCTTGAACTCGTTGGTTTTCCAAAAGATCTGTTTTGATGATGAGTTGAGCGGACTCCTTGTTGACGAAGTTGTGCTGAACGCAATTGACAGAGTAGCTGAAGGTGCTGAGTGGAAGAGCCTTCTTTCCTGCCTGACCTGCTTCCCAACAATCGCTATATGCGGGCATGTTGTGAATAGACTCAAGGGTTTATCAACCATACCTTTCCCAAACGCCAAGGGGAAGTACACTCTTGAATCACAGAGCACATGGACACAGGCCACGGTGCTGGTGCACATCGCTGTCTCTTTATTCTTCGATTCGTTGCTGTTCACAGAGATGTTCCTACCTGATATCTTCCATATCATCACTCTCCTGATCGATGTTGGACCACGGGACTTGAGAATTGGCTGTCATCAGTTGCTGTTGAATGTGTTGTTGAACTTTTTGTCCAAGAAGAGCATTCCACAGTCGTCTAAGGACGTCATTGCTTCAAACGTGAGCCATTTCACTTCCCACAGATCGAGACTACTGTTTGGGTTGAACCGTGAGAGCCCAGACTCGTTTCCAACGGAAATCTCAAAGTTCAATGCTCGGATTAGTTCGTTGGAGTCACTCGTGGCCTCCTTGTTAGAGGTGATTGAGGTTGCTGGTGATAGAGAGGACAAGGCTGTATGGTTAAGCAGATGGAACAGATACGCAGTTGACTCCATCTGTCGTCAGGACTCCGTTTTGAGAGGAAGAGCTCTGATCCTGATTGGTATCCTTGCTAAGGAAGGCATTGAGGACATCATTGTCAAGTCTATCATCAAATATATCCACGGCATATGCTCCGAGGATCTCTCAGATCCTAAATCTGTCTATCTGCTGATATGCGCAGTTTTCTCGCTCAAGAAGATAAGCGAAGGCCTTCTCGTTGAATCAGAGCTGTTTGGAAGCATGTTTTGGCTGTCGGTATTCATCTCGTACACGAACTTCTGTCCTTTGTTTCAAAGTGGGCTCAAGTTCATGATCAAGACCCTTGAATGCATGAGTATCAAGGAGAAATTCCCAGGGGGTGAGACCATTGGTACCATAATGGCAATAAAGAGTGAGTTCAGCGATGAGCTGTTGTTTGCTGAGAGCAGATGCAATGTCTACATCACCGCAGAGAACTTTGACCAGGTGCTGTTGTACTTCATTATCAAGGGCTTGCAGCTCTCCTACGCCAAGGCACCGGCCATCGATAGCCTATGCTCGCTCTTTCAGTTCAGGTTCATGAACGAGGCCATCAAGGGAGAAGTGCAGGGACACATGGACATGGCTCCCCTGTGCTATATGCTGATGTTGTCTATTCTGATGAACCCGAAGGACTTCCGTCAAATCCTGGACGACACGGACCTCTGCGACGACTTCTACGTGCTGAATGACCAGATGCAACTGCCAAAGCTTCTTGCTGACTTCCTTCTGTCTGACTCCGACACCTCCAACTTAACCTTGATCCAAGCTGCAAACTACTTCAGCCAGGGAAACCCCAACGAGAAAACGTGTCTCCGTTTCATGACCATCCTGAAGTTCATCGGACATAGAAACCCGGCCCTGCTGATGAAAGTGTACCACATGGTGAAGATGAAGATCCGTGCCATGATCTCCTCCAGCACCATAGATAGCGACTTGCTATCCGAGGCTCTCGACGTTGCGGCCATCGCAGTCACAATGCCCGAGTACGAGGACGACAGCTCCATGAGGACCAGCACAGAGGAGTTCCTGCACACGTTCAAGCTGAAGGGCATCCTCAACTTCAACTTCCTCGCACCGGACGACATCTCCAACGCAACCTTGGCTGAGCTCAGAAAGTACCCAAGCATGTCGATCATGAAGGGCATGCTGTGCAAGATCTCGAAGGAGACCTGACCGTGTCCGTCTGTTCCCCAACACTGTATTGTTATACTGCTATGTATCGATGTATCTAAGTATGGACAAATTGATCTGTAGGGCATCGGTACGGTGAACGCGATTTGGACCTTCGCTAACGCTCCAGTAAATCTCGAATCACCGCTATCTTTGCAATCAACTTGCGCTGCGCGGCCCGTCGGGTATTGACTTTAATGCCTGGTCCTTCCATTTAATAGGATGATAATTTTTCGAAACTAACGAAATCAACGCTTAAATGAGTCTTGTAAAACTGTAACGTAAGATTTCGCATGTGTAGTCGAAAGCTGCTGTATGGAGTCGATGTGTTGGAATGATACTAATCCGAGTTCTGTTAGTATGAAAAGGATTGTCTCGTCCTTTATTCATTAAAAGAGGACATCTCAAAGATCAAAATGCACTTCTGTACAGACTGTTGATAAAAGTGAGACAGCCTGTATATCTTTCCTTTATACGCACTGAGATTGAAGTATGTCTTGCCAAGGCAAACTCTTTAACCTCTAGTAATAGAGAAGTACAATGCTCTGAATTGGTTGGTACTGCTGGCTCAATACTGGCAAATTCAATAATAGTTTCTTCGCTTGTTATTCCCATCACTGTAATTTCTTGTTGAACAGTTTCTCTAGCAGTATATAACATCTGCGTATAATGATTGTTTTGAGATAGAAATTCACCAATTTTGCTAATGTAGTTCTCAAGTTTGTTATATTCTTCATCGTTTTGAAGAACATCTTTAAGTAGTTTAACGTGACGATTTGTAGCTAATCCTGGATCTAGTGTATAAATTTCTGCAAATTTCTCTTGACCATTTTCTTGAGCTATCATACCATCAACTCTATGGAACAAACATCCGTTGATACTCATTGAATGAGTTTCACCTCCCGACTCACCAGTATTTGTAGAGCTCAAAGATAATAACGAAAGAATGGTATTGGTTTTTCGAGAATATTTGGACGTGGTTGGATCCAATAAGATATCCTTCATGTACTGTAGAGGTTCTTTGAATATGTCGCTGAGTAAAACGTTGTCCGTGTTACAACAAAAAGATGGTAGTTCTGCATCGATAAGGAGCGTATGACAATAATCGCAGCACTTTTCAAGACCACCTGGATTACACACTTAGTTCCGTGGTCTCCGCTGTTGCTGTTGTTCATAAACTGGATCATCACTCTCATTAAAACCGTTGGTGTCACCCTCAATGATGTGTTCAAAGTTGGGATCATGATCAAAAGCACCATCATGTCTAATTTTTTCCAATGCTCTTTCGGCTACCTGTGCTGCAATTCTTCGTCCACCTCTTACTCTATTATCCGTAGTTCCAGTATCAAGTTCCATTATCAAGTTCAGGTTCAGGTTCGGGAAATGGCTCAGCTAATGGCGGCTGTTGTGGCAAGTCTGTGATCTCTACATGGGCATTCTGTGACAAAACTTGAAGGTTTCTCTTATCCCATATCTTGTTCTCAGAACAGGTCAGTTAGTCCGCCTCAATATAGTCGGTCTTCTTGTTGTATCATTACTCCATTGGTTCGAAGTTACCGCTGTGGTTCTGGATTAGCCGCCGATGTTTCTTCACCAAGCTGAGGACGTCCTTTGAAGGTTACAATGAGAGATCTTTGTAATCTCTTTGGTTGTAACCCAGCCATTGTTCTTTACTTGCTTAATCCTTTGTTTATGGTCATTTTCTGGCGATGTTTCTACTTTTGTGTATAAAGCTGTACTGGTTTTGTGTCATTTTTGTGTTGATAAGAATTCAAAATGTAAACAATGCAGCGGAAATTGGAAACATCCTAACATTTTCACGATTGCTAGGGCAACGACGAGCCAGAATTATATAATCCCACACGCTGTGATTTCTTTTAAAACAGCCAGTGAACCAATCAAGTTCAAGGTCAGCTTATATGACAATATAGATCATTTCTATAGTATGTCTGTTCCAGAATTTCCCATTCTTGTTTCATTGCTGAGCTATAAGCAAATCTATGCGTTTTTCTTGATTATACCATACAAACTATGAACGGTTATATCTCAAAAAGTATGAAAGATTACACACTCATACTTTGTAGATCTCTCAATCCGGACAAGAGCTACATGTTGGTATACTTCATGGAAACTCAACCACTGCTTTGCTATCCTCATAAGTATCATTCTAATAATGACTCTAACGGCATACCTGTAGAAGCCCTACAAGCAAAGTGTTGATGCTAGCGGTGCTGCACAAACCACCTCATCGCATGCCTTTGCCGGGAGGAAAATTTTAGGGACACGAACGGTGCTTGAAGGAGATGTCTCAGCGGACTTTGGAGAGGCAGAGCGACTAGGAGATTCGATAGAGAAGATGAAGATGGAACTGAAACCAGGAAGCAACTGGCTCAAGCTTCAGAAGAAGAGCCAGACGACGCGCCGGAAGGGCAAGGTTGTGAAGGGGTCGCAGAAGACGAAAGGGTCGCAGAAGGCGAAGGATGCCCACGGCGGCAGCACCAAGACGTTGATTGACAGCATCAACGATGAGCTGGAGAAGAGACAGGGCGGCGCGAGGGACCCGGAGGCTCTGAAGCAGTGGGCTGAGGAGCACGACATTGCCGCCAAGGACCTCAGCGACGCATACAACCTCCCGCGTTCCAAGATCAACACCAGCGAGCCGGTGTCAAAGCAGAAGCAGAGTATAGGCAAGTACTTGGCCATCGACTGCGAGTTTGTCGGTGTTGGGCCTCAGGGCACCGAGGATGCGCTTGCCAGAGTGTCGATAGTGAACTTCCACGGGCACACGGTGTACGACAGGTACGTGAAGCCTCGAGAGCGTGTGGTGGACTGGAGAACGTGGGTCTCTGGAATCCAACCTCATCACATGAAGGAGGCCATAGACTTCAAGACCGCACAGAAGGAGGTGAGCGACCTGCTAGACGGGAAGGTGCTGGTGGGCCACGCTGTGGACCACGACCTGGATGCCCTGCTGCTGAGCCATCCAAAGAGCATGATCAGGGACACCAGCAGGTTCGCCAAGTTCAGAAAGCTGTCCAAGGGCAAGACCCCGGGGCTCAAGAAGCTTGCAAAGGAGCTGCTGAACATGGACATCCAAGGTGGCGAGCACTCGTCCGTGGAGGATGCTAAGGCTACGATGCTGCTCTACAAGCTGGAGAAGAAGGAGTTTGAAAAGACGTACTTGAGAACAAGACATTAGACAACAAGACATTAGACAGCCGGCACGGTATATCTCCCAGCCGTTGCCTACACAACAGAGGAGGTGTTGATCTTGTAAGCCTCCATGAGCGTTTTCAGCTTGCCAATGATCTCCTTGGCTTCAGCGTTGTTCAGAGCCTCAAATACATACCTCTTTGGACCATTGGCCTTCATGACGACGATCTTGAAGTTCGAGGGCACCCTTTTACTCACTTTACAGCTCATGATCTGACTCACGTGGAACGTTGTAGTCTTGAAATTCGTATCGTACCATAGCTTCTCGTCATTGGGCATGATGTACACGTACTCTCCGTCAATGGCAAGCGTGCGCTCGTGACGATTGATGAAGGACATGGGCAACCGACGCCACACCGTGTACTTGTGGTACTCCGAGTTGATGTCGTTAGGAACAATAGAAGTATCAGCCACTGAGCTCAGCCTCAGCAGGCTCCTATTCTTGAACGAGCCTCCAATGGCATGCTTGCCCAGCGTAGTGCGCGCCGACCTGGCCACCGTGGCTGCAGTGGTCGTGGTGGCCATCGTGGCCGCGGTCGTGGTGGCCATGGCGGTGTCTTGAGGCAGCTCCTGCCTCATCACCAGGGTCTGTGGTGTCAGGTTCGAGTTGACCGTTGGCAGCGTGCTGGTGTCCAGTATCCTCTTCTTCGGGAACTTGAGCTCCCTCGCCTTCCTCTTGGTCAACACCTCCAGCGTGTAGTTCTCGTCAAGCGAGCTTAGGGAGTCGTTGAGGTCCAGGACGTAGTTCTCTCCGACAGCCTTCAAGACGTAGTCACTTGTGGGGATCAGGCTCTTCACAGAGGTGTACTTCACCAGAATGTCGTTGAGCTTATCCGTGACGAGGAACTCAAACTTCAGGAAGTCATTGGAGCTGTGAGTGTACGGGTACTGGTACACTTGCACCTCCACGCGTTTGGCATCCTTCACGTCGTTGTCGATGTGTGGCAGGATGCTCCGGTAGTAGTTGTTCTGGTTCTTCACGGGCGATGGAAGAGCGTCGGTGCCAGCCTCAGGCACCGGGGTCCTACGCTGGTTTATCTGGAAGTCAGACTCCGACACCTTGCACAGGGCCAGCTCGTCCTCGCCGTAGGAGCCAATGATCTTGGTGCGATCCATGAGCCCAAACGAGCCTTCGTACGGTTCACCATCCTCGTCAACGAGCTTGCAGCACCACCTGTTTGGGTTCCGTAGCGTCTCATCAGCATCTCCCTGAAACAACGGAGCCTTGCTCTTCAGCAGCGACCAGATGATGAAGCCAATCACGTCAAACACCCTGACGGAGCGACGAACCTTCACGTCGAAGCTCGACTCGTCCGGAAGCCAGACCTTCAAGGTGACAACGTCCGACTTGTTCGACACAGCTTCACCATCGACAAACAGGAAGTGCTCCAGTGGGCCCTTGTTGGACCGTTTCAGCGTGGAATCAACCATCTGCGTAAGCTTTGAAGCGTGAGGGTGCACAGGCTCGACGTCAACCTTCGGGAAGCAAGCTTCAACCATCGACGGCATCTCAGCGAACGCCGACTCGACACTCAGGTCGCTTTGCAACGACGTGGGCTCCTGCAACGGATGTCTTCTCTGAAGCAAAGAGCCAGACCGTCTCTTCATCCTTGGCTTTGTCCTGTCAAATGACAGCTTTCTCGATGGTGCCGGCCTGAACGTCGGGGTCCTTGCTGACAGAGTCCTTGGGAAGATCACGGACCTCCCCGTGACACTCTGGAACGTTGCGTCGTCCATCTCAGTATCGTCGTCTGAGAAGTCTGAGTCCAGTGCCAGGTCCTCATCACCGGATGATACCGTGTTGTGGAACATGGCATCGTCATCAGCATCCACCGGGGCAAAGTGCTCCACCTGGGTGTTGTTGACGTCCGAGTAGTCCTGGCTGATCAGGATGCCTTGGTCGCTGAGCACGGTGCCCGGGTGCTCATTGAGCTCGATGCCCGTGTCGATCGTGGGCACAACGCCGTCAGTGGCTGATGCTGGGTGGTCGCCGGCGGTGGTGTCGTGGTCGTGGTCGGCACCATCGCCATTGTCGTTGTCGTGGTGGTAGTCGTTGTCATTGTCGTTGTCATTGTCGTGGTCATGGTCGTGGTCGTCGTGGTGGTCGTGGTCGTCATTGGTGGTCTCGTCGTCGTTGTCGTCATCATCATAGCTGTCGCTGTAGTGATGGACAGCACCAGGGTCGGCGTTCCTGCCGTCACCGCCGTTGTCATCGTCGTTTCTGCCCTTCGTCGGGGGCCGTCTGTCGTTCTCAGAGACATGTGTCGAGTTCCTGAACAGCTTGGAGAGAACGTTGCGGCCGTTCGTCACCAGAGGCGTCGCAGTGCTCCCAGATGACCCGTGTAGCGTCACACCAGCGTTCATCACCGGCGTTGTGTCGGTAGAGGTGTCGTCACCGTCATCACCATTACCGTCACCACCACTTCCACCGTCACCGTCACCACCACCACGCCGCTGCGCATGGCCATCGCTCAGCTTCAGCGTCGCCAGCGACCCACGCAGCGAGTCGAAGAACCCATTGGGCCTCTGCAGCACCTGCTGCTGTCCATCGTCCCTCTGTGGCTTGTGATCAGTGCTCGTGGCAGCATTGATACCCACAATGCTCTGCAGCGCAGCCTCGGAGTCCTCGTCGCTCTGCTCTGCCAGTTTCGCCAGCTCGTCCAGCTTCTTCACCGTCACGGACTCCTCGGCAACGTCTATGGGTATCGGAGGGCTCTCAATCCTCGTCAGCAGCACACCAAACTGCGAATCGTGGAGCCCATAGCCATAGGGCCTCATCGTGCGATGCGACTGGTCGTCGTCCACGGTCTTCAGGTACTGCGTCCTCAGCTGGTTTATGGTGAAGGGCACATCTCGGCACAGAGCCATGGCTTGTTCACACGGGTCTGAGTAGCAGGGGAGGGGCCTGAAGTGCCGTCCAATGGTGGAAGAAGAGTATATGAAGGATAGGTATTGAGTGGTGAGATAGCCATGGCAATGGCGGCCGGGGGGAGGGGGGAAGAGTTAAAAGGTGTCCGGGTGTACTACCCTCACAATCACGTGGATGAACACGTGACCACTGACCAATCACAACCCCCGAGCAAACACCACTGCAGCAGAGACGAAAAACCCACACACCGCACAACCCAAAGGGGAAAACGGTGAAAACGAAAACACTCGCCGAATTCCTCCCACAACAACGCCAACAAGGGACATAGACAACCAGTTTAAACCGTCATACAATGGGCTCAGCTTACACAATCCTCGGCAGAACCGTTCCAGCTCACCAAATCGCCATCGGTACCTTGAGTGCAGCTCTTTTGCTTGCGATTCCAAACCCATTTGCAGCTGCTGTGAAGCCTACTCCAAAGATTGAGGCCTCTTCTCCAGAGGAGAAGAAGTTCATTGAGGACTACTTGAAGCAGGCCGAGGCCAAGGCTGCAGAGAAGCACTGAGCTTTGCTGTGTGCTGTCTGTCTATAAGCTGCTATATATATTCATATAAAGATGAGTTAGAGAGTGTGAGGAGGGGGTGTATATATGGAAGAAGTGGTTGAAATGGAAAGTTTTTACAATGTTATGGAATTCAGGAAACTAAAAACACAAGAAAAGGGGAAATGCCATGTAGAGCCTTAGATATCGTCTTTGAACAGAGCCTCGTTGGACAACGGGTCAACCTTGAGGACGTTCTCAATCTTCTTCAGCTTGAGGGCCTCGGCAGCGTCGTGTCTTGCTCTAGCGTCCTCTGCTTGTTGCTGCTTGATCTGTGCTCTGACAAAGTTTGGAGACACGTATTGCTTGTTCTCGTAGATCTTTGGGCCTCCAAAGGAGCCCTCTAGTATGACAATTGGCGTGAGCACAAATCTTGGTCCAATCTCGACGAGTGAGATGTCCTTCTCATCACGGTCCTTGACGTCCTCCGCCTGCTCCAGAATCTGGTAGTTTCTGACCCAGATCTTGCCGTCCACGATGGAGAAGGACATGACATGGTCAATGAAGGGCTTAACCTTTCTGGACGTTGGTGGTACGCCAAAGGTGTGGATGAACATCTCCTTCATCAGCTTGAAGTGGGCCTCGTCGTCAAACGCACTGTCAAACGACAGCAGAGGTCTCGAGCCCTTGAGACAGTTACCAGTGAAGTTCAATTCCTCGGTGTTATGGATGTTCTGCACGTAGAACTTGATGGTTGGCCCGTTAGGTGGCTTGGACATCCACATATACAGATCCGTGTGCTTTCTGGCTTCAAAGTATAAGATGTTATTACAGTTGTACAGCTCCGCAATCTCGTTCAGCTGTGTCAGCTGCTTCTTGGTATCGAGCTTTGGCTCCTTTCTGGAGTGTGGTAGTAACGAATACAGATCTCCAATCAGATATCTGTGTCTGTACGTGATACCTCTCGAGGAGATGAGCAACACCCTCTGTCTGTTGATATGCGACTTCTTCTCAGACTCAACCTTGGTCGAACGGCCAGATAGCACTTTATATATAGCAGACATGATAAGACTAACGATAACTTCAACCTCAACACTCTTCCAGTGTATAGACAGTGCCAATTTATCGCAGGGAGAAATTTTTCACTACTGGGGCCCGAGCAGGCAATGAGGCAAAAAAAAATTGTACTTTATACAACACCCGGACACCACATGCGATGAGCTCTGCCAAAAATACTCCGGGCAAATAAGCGAAGGGCGACGGGTTACCCTGTCTTCAAAAACGTGTGGCGCCAACCACCTCAACGGGTACTAAATCATCTTCATCGGCTCCAATGGCCCAATGGCTTCCACTTCACGGTGCTGATATACCCATCAATTGGAGGTTCTGAGCGATGTCTTCCAAAGAGCAGGAGATCCTCGATGCGTGCGATAGTGGGACGTTCAAGTATGCGCAGCAGCAGGCTCAGAAGCTGCTGAAGAAGTACCCCAAATCGACGTATTATCAGGTGTTGAACAATTATGTCTTGCTACAGATGGGCAGAAGGGACGATGCCATCTCCAATTGCCAGAAGATACTGGACAGCACCACTCCAAACGATCCCAAGTCCATTGATCTGCTCACTGAGATGTTCGAGTCCGTTGGTATGACGGCAGATGCCGAGAGGGTGTATGAGATGGCTGCGAAGAAGTATCCCACGGTGGATACCCTACTGGCGTGGTTCCATCGAGGATGTGACACGGCCAACCCTCGTATCATGCAGAAAGCGTCGATTGCACTGAAGCAGCTGAAGCCCAGCCAGAGGATCTTCCACTTGTGGAGTGGCTTCACCTGTTACCTGGCCGCAACCCATGGTGAAGCCACTGCGCTGGAGAAGAGCCTCTTCCCGAAATTGGGATTGAAGATTGTGGACTCATTGAAGCCTTTGAAGAATGAACAAGAGGTCTACGTGCTGGCCAAGCTCTTAGAGCTCAATGGGTTGCAGTCACGTGTGGTTGAAGAGATCCTGAGCTTTTCCAAAGATGACAAGTTGGATTTGGAGTTACAAATCTTGCTGTTGAAAGCGTTGGACAACTTGGAACAATGGGATGAGCTATACTCCTGGAGTTATAAAATCCTCCTTGACTATAAACTGGATGACTTTGACACTTGGAAACTCCTGATCAAATCCGGGCTGAAGCTGGATAAGGATGTCTCTTCGGTCATTGGCATGTTCAACTCCAGAAACTCGCAACTGGCTTCAGTGGAGTATGACATTGCAAAGAATCAAGATGTGACTGATTCTGTGATCAAGTACCTGAGCAACTTCATATCCAAGCCGTGCTCGTTCTTCGATGTGAAGCAGTACTCGAGTCATTTGAACAAGGATCGAATCTTGGAGTGGTTGGCAGAGTTGGAGATTCCAAAGGGAGCTAAGGGCCTGACAACTGATCTGAACATCCAAAAGTTCAAGCTATACTTCAACAGAGAGCTCTTTGAAGACAGTGCAACCACGAGCGAACTGATCAAGCTATACAACTTCTATAAACCTTTGAACAGATCAAAGGTCAAGACGGATCCAAGTGGAACTTCTGAGCTGATCCTGCTGATTGTTCAGTCTTGGCTTTCCCAGCAAGAGATGTCCATTGAGTCGATCTTGAGCAGTATAGTCATATTGGAGATGGCTGCTGCTGAGGATGAACACGAATTCCATCTTCGTCTATGGCTAATCCAGCTGTACAACTTGATCAATTGTCCATCGTTGGCTACTCAACATTATGACTCTTTAAACATCAAAAACGTCCAAAAGGATATATTGGGTCATTACTTGTTGTCACGCTGTGCCAGCTTCAATCCTTCAATCTCCCAGCTGGAGGCTGCTGTTGAGATTTATAAGTCCAATGACTACGAATCTCTCTACTTCACAAAGATTGGCTTCAACAAAGGTTCTTATAACAAGCTGGAGAAGATGCTAGAGTTCCAGAACAGACTGTCCAACAGCTACCTCAAGAGACATCTGGCACTACAAGGAGTCCAGATGGGCCGTATCCTGAACGACAAATCGTTGTCACACGATTACAAGAAGGTCAAGATTGTGAAGGAGTACGACAATAGAGACATGTCCATCTTTTGGAACTTTGGTATAGATGAGCCGTTGAAGAGCTTGGAAACCAAGCTCCTGGAAACCATCACAGATGACAAGTACAACGCTGCGATGGACTCGTTAGAGGCCATTATCAACGGTGCCACCGACACTGAGCCCTTGGAGCTGGGCTCATTGACCGAGTTTGAAGCGTGGAAGATCCACACAATCACTGTGCTAAACAGATTCCTCAATGGTGGATGTGAGCTGGGCAACGTCAAGTCCCAGTACGACTCAGTCCCGAAAGTACACGCTTCACCATGCTGGAAGATGAACCATGGACAAATCACCCTCGTCGACACGGCCAAGTGCATCCAGATCCTTCTCACCAACAACGCTGCTCAGCTCCAGAAGAAGAAGAAGAAGGACATAAACGACCTCAAGGAGTGGAACGCACAGCTGTTGCTACAGCTGAGGGATGACGAGATCGGGCTGAAGAGAAGACAAGAGGTGAAGGCCATGATGAGCGAGCTCAAGGCCACCATCAAGGGCCTGCCATTGTTGCAAGAGCTGCAATTGGATCCCAGAGACGTTGAAACGGTGTTCGATATGATCGACAGAGCCCACCTGGAGCAGATCAAGACTCTCAGACTCCTGTGAACAACAAGTGTATACGTCTAACGAAGCATGTATAGAACACACTGTGTAAGCTGCCAATTCCGACGCCGTGTAGCAACATTCCGATTTATGTTGCGCGTACCACTAAACATGCTGGTCACGTGCACAGGGCATCGGCGTACATAGCACGGTAAAACATTTCTACCCATTTCCACACCTTTTCTTACCATTCACAGGCTTCCAGCGAACGTTTGATAGCCAATGAGTTCCTCAAGCAGTGCACAGAGCGTAGAAACGGACTCTTCAGGATGTGTTGTGTGTGCCTCGATGGACCCTACGTGTCCCAGCTGTCCTGATGGTGAGCAGTGCGTGTTGACGATTCAGACGTGTACCCAGTGTCCACAGACCGTTTGCCAGAGCATTGACGGGAAATCAGGGACGCAAACGGACAGTTCTAATGGTGTCAGTGTTGGTGGAATCACAGGTGGTGTTATTGGCGGGGTAGCTGTGCTGCTGCTGTGTTTGTTCGCCTTTTACTTCTTGTACTACAAGAAGAAGGTTGCCTTCAACAGGGTGAGGCAAAAGGAGTATTACTTTGACGACGACGTGGAGATCAACTTCCACCACCGTCCACACGACCCTAGTGAGTTGGAGAAGCCTGCTCAGCGGACAAGTATGGCCACGACGATGTTCACAAGAGCAAGCAACATCATTCCCATCGCGTACATCCCAGGCGTCACTATTGGTAAGAATTCAAGAGACTCCACAGTCACGGTGGACTCCCAGGACACCGGGGGCGACCGCTTCTCCAAGGTGAGCATCGTGGGCAACCCGTCGCTCACCACTACTGCAATACGGGCGACGCCCAAGTTGGTTAACGTCACTGGGAGCCGTCATCACCAGGATCTGAGCCATGACGCGGAGCCGAGAGCTGGACTCGACGGTGTTCCGTCCACCGCTGTGAATGCCCAGCAGCTGGGTGGCGTGAGAAGTGTACGCATAGATCGTCAACGGAAGCCTACGTTTGCGCCTATCGACGATGACCTCATCGAAGAAGTTGAAGAGGACGATAGTCAAAGCGTCATCACGAAGAGAGACCAGAGCACGGTCTTGACAGAGGATTACGATCCTTTCATCGTCGACGACGATGAACTAGACAGTGACGATGATGCCAGATCCACAAGATCAGCAAGGTCGACCGGAAGTGTCCTGCTTGAGGTTGAAATGGATCCTCGTAACCCATTTGAGAGTAACGCCTAAAGCACAGATTCTCACTATTTCGGAACAGTCCGAAAAACAGATACCCGAAACCAAAACCAAGGCCCGAAAACAGGGGAAAAAAGAAGCACTTCACCGCGTAAACTTTTCTGGAAAATTCGATAGCCAACGTTTTATGACCTTTTTCTTTCATGATGAACTCAGAATTGTAGCTTTAGTATAAATCAGAGCAAATCAAGTAGGACAAGACGATGGTGGTGCACAACCCTAACAACTGGCATTGGGTCGATAAGAACTGTCTCCCATGGGCAAAGGAATACTTTGCAACGCAGTTGCCAAAGCTGGAGCTGTCCAACAACCAGTTCAAGATCACAAACGTCAATGTCACCGGTGACTGTGATGTCTCCAACAGAAAGGGCAAGGTGATCTGTATCTATGATATGATTTTAGAGATCACGCTCCAGTCCGAGGAGACCACAGGTACTTTGAAGGTCAAAGAGTTCATCCATGATGAGCAGGAATATGAGTATGAGTATTCTAATTTCGGATCCACCAAGGCTCTTGTTCAATCACAGATTGTGCCAGAGATCCAAAAGATCCTTTGGCAGTTCCAAGAGGACCTTATCAAGTCACAAGAGGAGGATCTGCAGTTGAAGAACGTTGCTCACGAGTGATTTGCTGGAGGCAACGGCAGAACACGGTATAAAAAGGAAAAGCCATATATAGCGTACATACATCATAGAAACAGTGCCTCTTTATAAACAACATGTGGTAGTCATTTGTATAACGACTCTATGGATCAAAGTTCTTTGGGACTCCCTTTGCATGGTAGTTGCTGACAAAGCAACCTTCGACCCACTTGTACTCTCCGTTTTGAACATCGTTGATCACCTTGAAACTCTCAACTGAGGAATAAGGCATACCTGTGCCGGGATGGAAATACATGGCATCTTTCCCTGTGATGAGACACATCTTCCTATTACCGTTCTTCAGCGTGATTCCCGATGGAGGAGGTGTTTTCAACACAACCGATGTCGTTTCAACCTCCTTGACAGTTTCAACCCTCTTGATCTTCTTGTTGAAGTCACCAAACTCGGGAAACGTATCCAAGATGGAGAAATCTATTGGTTGTATGGATGTATTGATCATAGATCTTTCACTCAACAGATCTGGATCCAGTTTGATGCGAGCAACCGGCTCCGTTTCCAAAGATCGACGATTCAGAGGCATAGTAGACTGGTCGCCAAACATGAGGGATCGTAGTTTTAAGAGCGAATATTTGTGCTCAAATGCAATGACGTTAACACCAACTTTTTGTTTAGGACCTTCATAGATAATCGGCTCAGATACGTCTAATGACACTGATTTATCATCTGTTTGGGATGTTTTGGTGTCCTCCTTTGACTCCTGGGATCCACCTTCTTGTTGTGTCTTTGTTTCTTCTTGATTATCTCCTTCGAGTGGAGGTTGATCATTTGATTTGTCAACATCTAATTCACCCGTATTCATCTCTTTAACATCACCGTCATTATTATTGTCATTATCATTTTTTGATTCTTGTGAATAAGTCTTATCTTGAGATTCCATTTCAATGTCATCGTCAGGTTTGTTCTCAGGTTTGTCTTCCTTGGTCTCATTGTTAGTCTCTTCTTGCAGATCCTTTTTCATACCACCGCTCGCATCATTATTCACATCTTCCTTCACATCTTCCTTCACATCATCCTTCACATCATCCCTCACATCATCCTTTGCATCATCCTTAACATCTTCGTTACTATCTTCTTTCACAACGTCAATATTTTCCTTCGCACCTTCCAGATCGTCTTCATCTCCTTCATGCATCTCTTCTTTAACAATATTAACCGCATGGTCTTCTTTCTCTTCCTCTAGAGGTTGTTCTTTGTGTTGTTTCTCCTCTTCTCTCAGAGTTTCATCTTTAATGTTGGATTCATCTCCTTGTTTAGATTCCAAGTCACTATTCGATCCATTCAATATGTCGTTTGGTTTAGAAGACACATCATTAGGGTTTAAGTCCTTCATGTCAACGTCATTATCTCCATCTGTAAGCACTTGGACAGCATCTTGCGTTTCAGTATTCGCCTTCAACTCGTCTTGGACGGATGAAATAGGTTCGTTTTCAACTTGGATTGCGGGTTTATCAGGATTATTCAACAATTCCCAACGATGTTTCAACTCCTTTTCCTTCCTGAGTGCCTCTTCTTCTTCACGTTTTTGTCTTTCACTTCTTCTACCACGACGCTCTCTTTTCTTCAGTACATCTCTAGTCAACAAGAACTTCTCCAACTCACGTTCCTCTTCAATCTCCACGTATTTGACATACGTCTTTATAGTCATAACATCCGTCAATTTCCTTCTCTTGTTCATCATCTGTTCACGTCTTTTCTTCTGTTTATCGACCTCTTGTTCTTGGTACTTGTTTAGCGTACTAACGTTATACTTTTCAGTCTCGATAGCCTCAGCCAATCTCTCTTCCTGAGTCATCTCTCTATACTCGACTCTAACCACAGGTTTGGCACTGGCCCTCCGTTTCTCCTCATCTCGCAACTTTTCTGCAAGCACCAGTTTGTTCTGAACAGCAATGGTTCTCGACGATTGACGACGATTCTGGGACAGTAGAGAATCAGCTTTGGCACGTTCGTAAACCTTCTTCACCTTAGGTTTGGGCAATGCAGGCTGCCTAATCTTCTGTATCACATGTTTCTTCTTGCTCCGCTGAACCCTTTCCTGTTTCTCTAGTTCCTTCTCTCCAGCATCGCTATCTTCTTCGGACGACTCTTCAGACGAATCACTGAACATATCGTCATCTTGCGATTCTCCTTCTGCTTCATCCTCAGATCCCTCATCATCAGCCTGAGCCCCAGTAGTACCTTCTCTCGTGTGCTCGCCAGCAGCTCCTCCCTCAGACTCTCCCGCTTCTTCACCCTCTTCATCTTCATCGTCTTCTTCATCCTGTTCTTCCTCACCATATTCAACATCGTCTTCATCTTCCACAAACAACAAATCAACATCTTCCTCCGGAACCTCAGCAGAGAGCAGTTGTTTCAGCCGTGAGCCGGCATTTGCCCTCTTCTTTCTCGTGTTAACTAGCAGCTCCTTATCCATTTCCTTCCGCCACGCTGCTCTTTGTTTTGATGTTTTGTTTTTGTGGTTTGTTTTGATTTTTGTAAAGGTTGGGCCGCCGTGGGTAAAAAAGCTCAGCGGCTAGCAAAACCAAAAAAAAATGTAAACAAATCAAGTGCACTGAAAGGACATAAACAACAACAAACTAACGAGCTCAGAGATGATCATCACACGGCCAATTAGGGTTGGATGTAGTGGCATAGCACGCTTAGTGAGTGCAAAGAGGCTCCACTCGCACCTGACATCCTCTTCCAGCGACGAGCTGTCCCATTTCAACGAGCTGGCCAAGACATGGTGGGACGTGTCAGGGCCTCAGAGGATCCTACACAAGATGAACCTGTTACGTATGGACTTTATCCAAGAGATGCTTCGCTCGTACGTCCCCATTCCGCCGGAGACGGACATCTACGTTCCTGGGTACTCGCTGGACCTGCTCCCTAGCGAGATCTCTCAACAGATTGTCCATGAACAGGAGACGTATAGAGACGAACAGCTGAAGCAAGCGAACCTTAGAGCTCTCGACATTGGATGTGGTGGCGGCATCTTGACCGAGTCACTCGCGAGATTGAACTACATCAAGTCAGTTGTGGGTGTTGATCTCAGTCCTGGTGTGCTGGAGGCTGCGTCTTTCCACAAGTTGTTAGACCCAATCACCGAGCGCAAGATTACATACGAGCTCAAGCCAGTGGACCAGGTCCAGGAAAAGTACGATGTTGTTACTATGATGGAGATGCTAGAGCACGTTGATTACCCGGCAGAAGTGCTGATACAGGCACTTGACAAGGTTGAAGTTGGCGGATGGTTATTCCTCAGCACTATCAACAGGGATTTGATTTCCTATTTTACAACGATTCTCGTTGCTGAACACCTGATTGGGATCGTCCCAAAGGGGACACATTCGTTTGATAAGTACATCAACTCTAAGGAGCTCGTTGATTGGATTGGTAAGCGTCCGGGCTTTGAAGTTGTATCTGTAAGAGGGTGCATGTACGTCCCCTTCAAAGGCTGGGTATTCTGTGGTGACGGAACCACAGGCAACTACTTAGCAGCTGTCAGAAGACTTTCCTGAGTTCACAATGGAGATATCTCATGTACATAAGAATACTACCATACCATCGTCATTACTATAGATTGGTGAAACAATACACAGTGCCCTTCTTTCTTCAAACAGCAGCCTCTTTGGCCTTTTCTTCACCAACAGGTTCGTCAATGAACTTGGGCACTTCACTGAGATAACTTGGGGTCTCATTCTCGCCGATGTCGTTGGCTTCATCCTCCATGTCTATAGCCAATGCATCGAGCTCTGCGTCCAACTCAGAATCGCTAATCGCATCCGGAACGTCGTACCCAGAGGTTAGAACCTCTTGTAGTTCTTTACCTCGTTCAATCAGATCAAGCATGTCATCTTGCATATCTTCAATTTTATCGATATCCACTTTACCATATACCTTCTCCATCTCTTTCTTCGCCTCTTTCATAGCATCCACAGTGGCAAGTGTGCTCTTCAAGTTATCAGTGGTCATCTGTGCAGTGGTCATACCCCAAACGTGCTGCTCCAATTGATCCTTCTGAGCTTCAATCTGCTTACGTTGTTTGAGCAACCCCAAAGCACGTTGCTTCAAGGACTTCTTCCCCGGGCCTTCTCTCATCTTTGATAGCTTCTGTTGATACGCTCCCAGTTCAGCATTGATCTTGGCCAATTTAACATCTAACGTGGCAATACGATCCTCTGTGGTTTTGATAGCACCATCCAGCGTCGGCTTAGGAGTAGTGCTCTTGGATCCAAACAGTCTATTCATCTTCAACCTCGAAATTCAGTCACGATAGTTGCCTTGCACAGTATACTGTACCAAGGAGATTAATGATGGAGTTTTATCACCGGAGAAACCAACTTTTTTTTATGTTACAATGGAGCAATTATATAATAATTATATATAATATTATATAATTATTATGGATGCCGATGGCCTACACTGCATAATTCATGAGACATTAATTAGCACTTCAAAACCTGAAATAGCTATGGACTGCTCACTGGATCACGCTCAACGTCAAAGTCCAACTGTCCAGGAACGTCTACTTGTTTGAACATGGACTTAGGACGGTTGATTTCGCCCTTTGCTCTATCAACATTGGCCCTCTTACTCTCTGTTGGTGGTCCCATGTATATGACCCTATCAGGGGTTGAATAGTACCGCCAACGGTTTAAAGAATGCGACATTGCTCCTTCAGTCGAGGTCTCCACGATTACTTGTTTCATATCTTTTGGTTCAACGCCCTTGGAAAGTAAGACACAACAAACACCAGCCACTATTGGAGAAGCCATTGAGGTACCACTGTACCTCACCGGAAGGCCAAAGTTGGTGAAATCCAAGCTTTCAACTTCCCAGCCAGGTGCAAACGTTGCCACGCTTTGTCCATAGTTTGAGAAGTTTGTGATGCTATCTGTTTTCGAATCCATTGCACCAACGGCAATGACACTGCGTGCACTCAGAGGTGACGTTATCGATGCACTCACGGCACTGTTACCAGCAGCTGCAACCACCACCACCCCTAATTCACTTGCTGCATCACAGGCATCGTTCACACTCGACATGAAGTATGCTCCGAGTGACATGTTGATAACACACTTGTGTGTCTCACTATGTTCTTTGCAGTGATTAACTGCAAATTCTATCCCCAGTAAGATGGTTGATATATTACCACTACCTGTTGCGCTGAGAGATTTAACTCCAACGATATCGACACACTTGGCTGATCCATACGTCTTCGAGCCAACAAGTCCTGCAACGTGAGTTCCATGGCCGTTCAAATCCGTGTTTGGCTCATCGTCAATTGCGTTAAACAACTGCCTTGCACGTCCTTCGAACTGAGGATGTGAGGTTTCCACACCGGTGTCAATCACATAGGCCGTCACACCTTCACCACAGCCATCATAGGGAAATGAATATGGCTTTTGTGAAAGCCAAACACCTTCACGTCTGGAGATACGGGCCAAGTGTTCCGGTGCATCAAACTGGCTGTTGGCGTCGCTATCAGATGGCTCAACATCCTCATAAACCTCAGAACCGTCGTATTGGAACACACCTTCTGCATCGAACCAGGCCTCCTCAGGCTCGTACTGTAAGCCATAGGGATCGTACTGTAAGCCATAGGGATCGTCCTGCATGAGGTAAACCTCCGCATTGGGCTCAACAGAAGCAACCAACGGGTCCATCTGAACAATCTCCACAGCGTTCGAACTGGAATCGTCAGCCTCGTCCTCGATATCCATAACAAGCCACTCAAGAGCCCCGATCGTGATGGTCTGCCTAATCATCAGAGAGAAGTGAGACGCTCTGACATGGGACTGAGCCCTCAAGAACGTCTCGGAGGACGTGTCCTCCACAAGCTGGACTATGTACGACTTTGACGATGCGAACCCAACCAAGGCTCCGATCAAGAGGCACGACTTGAGCATTTTACCAGGGGATGCTCGCCTTAGCTATCTACTTCTACAGCAACAGAATCAGAGGACATTGAGGAGGGATTTGTGTTTCTCCAAAAGCATTGTGGGAACCTTCGAAATGACACAAAACAGGCCATTTCATGTTGACGGTGGAGTGTTGATGGAGATAAGCGGAGCTAACACGGTGTACTGTTGATGGAGACAAGCGGAGATAACACGGTGTACTGTTGATGGAGATAAGCGGAGATAACACGGTGTATTGTTGATGGAGATAAGCGGAGATAACAGAGTATACCGGGAAACACCAGCAACGCCAACGTTGAGATGGCACAGCAACGCCAGCACCAGCACCAGCCCAACGACTCCTCCTTCGCAACGGAGTCCAATTGGCCCACCAGCCTTTTCGCTCTGCCCATTACAGCGTCTCCAATTGCGGAATCTCGGTGCCTATGCCTCGTACACCGGCTTTCCTTCCCAAAGGGGAAACCGTGCGGGCTCTGCGCGGGGGGAGGGAGGCAGCGTTGCCCCGGCAACAGAGACACTCGTACCTGGAGGCAATACATAGAGGAAAGAGATGGGTTTGATACTCTTTCCCCCTATCGACAACAGCTTTCCCCTGCTTGCCAACCTCTCTTCATAGCACAAGATACTAGAAAGAGGTGATAGAACGCAAAGAAACAAGGAAATGAAGCTCAAGACTCTGCTGCTTGGCCAATTGGCCTATGGTGCCTCGCTCAACTCACAGAGTCCCCTTGGTGATGTTACAGGGCTGTTGAGCCATGCCGGTGCTTCGCTGTCCTCGTTACGCTCGTCCGTGGGTGGTGAGACCCCTGCGCTGCTCAAGGCGTGGACCGAGCTGTTGAAATCGCACTCCATTGGCGAGATGAAAGGCCATGTTGATGATTTCTACGAGGGCAAGTTCTGGAGCTCTCCAAGGAACTTACACCAGGAGAGGGTCTTTAGCAAGGCCTCTGAAGCAGACGAAAGGTACGACGTATTGACCTTGGACAAATACTCAGGCTACGCCCTGCGTACGTCCAAGAAGGATCCGTACTCGCTGGGGATAGACACCGTGAAACAGTACTCTGGGTACCTGGACCAGGGCGATAACCATTTCTTCTACTACTTCTTCGAGTCCAGAAACGACCCGGCAAACGACCCGGTGATTCTCTGGCTCAACGGAGGACCAGGCTGCTCCTCCATGACGGGCCTCTTCTTCGAGCTGGGCCCTTCCTCCATTGGCGAGGACCTGAAACCTGTGTACAACCCGTACTCATGGAATTCCAATGCCAGTGTTATCTTCCTGGAACAGCCAATTGGTGTTGGCTACTCATACGGCGAGGAAGAGGTCACCAATTCCTACGCTGCTGCAAAGGACGTCTTCGTGTTCCTAGAGCTATTCTTCCAAAAGTTCCCTAAGTTCGCCTCGAATGACTTCCACGTTGCTGGCGAGTCCTACGCAGGACACTATATCCCTGCAATTGCCTCTGAGATCATTAACCATGCCGATCGCTCGTTTGAGTTGACCTCTGTGCTGATTGGCAACGGTATCACGGACTCCTTGGTCCAGAATGACTACTACGAGCCAATGGCATGTGGTAAAGGTGGCTATAAGCCCGTATTGGAGAAGGAACAGTGTGAGGGCATGCAAACCACAGCAAAGAGATGCTCTCAACTGACTAAGGCCTGCTACAAGGCACAGAGTGCCTTTGCATGTGTCCCTGCGATGCTCTACTGTAACAGGCTGCTGGAGCCATATGTCAATACCGGGCTGAACGTGTACGACATTAGAGGTCCATGTGACGGTGGTGAGTCTCTCTGCTACAAGGGTCTTGATTACGTCGAGCAGTACTTGAACCTGCCTTCTGTTCAGGAGGCCTTGGGCTCTGAAGTGGAGAAGTACGTGGGATGCAGTGACACCGTCGGCTCGAGATTCGTGCTGACCGGCGATGAGGCCAAGCCGTTCCAAGGCTACATCACCGAGCTCCTGGAGAGTGGATACCCTGTGCTGATCTACGCCGGTGATAAGGACTTCATCTGTAACTGGCTCGGCAACCATGGCTGGACCGATGACCTGGAATGGCTGTTTGCTCCAACGTACAGAGAGCTACAGCTACAGCCATGGATCAACTCTGCTGGTGAGCACAGTGGAGAGGTGAAGAGCTTTGGAGGACTGACATTCCTCAGGGTGTTTGATGCTGGCCATATGGTTCCATACGACCAGCCTTTCAACGCCTTGGACATGGTTAATGCTTGGATCTCTGGTAACCAAACCTTTGGTTATTAGATCAGCACTATCAATTGGCCATACACGCCAGATCTATACGACAAATACATCACTCATCGACCGGTTGTAGCGTGTATATATAGCGCATCGCTATGTAGAGAGCGTGGAGAGACTATGCTTAGTCAGCATAAAAAGGCCTACGCACAAAGTTTGGTGGGACTAGGCTGTTGATGGAAGAGGAGCTGGGAGGAAGAAGGTGAGTCAGTCAGCCAATTGAAGGGGATGAAGAGACATTTTAGTGGTAAGCCAGTAGCTGGAGATCATAGCAGCTCGGAATCGAGCGACAGTGAGGAGGAGGAAGAAGAACAGCAACAACAACTACGGGGGCATGTTGTCGAAGAGACCAATGTTGAGCCCTTGGGTGATGAGATGAGTGGTGGTAGAAGTAAGGTCAGCGAGGAAACCACCGGGGAGGTGCCAGAAGAAGAGGATGGAAGTGATAGTTCTGATGGTGAAGATGAGACAGCAAGCGATAGTGCTAGCGATAGCGACGATTCCAGCGACAGCGATAGCTCAAGCAGTCCACGATTACTGAAGCCGGTTTTCCTATCAAAGAAGCAACGGCTCCAGACAAGGACACGCACTGACAAGCCCACTGCGAAAGAGATCACGCTCAAGTCGATCCAAGTTCAGAGACAACAGGAGCAAGAGTATCTGCGTAAGCTGGAATTGGACTCGTCCAACTACGGAGGATTAGACGATACCGACGGGCTCGACCCTGAGGCCGAGAAGGCCGCCTGGGAAGCGAGACAGCTGGCACGAGAGACTCGTGACATCGAACGGGAAGAAGAAGAGATGAAGCAGCTGGAGGAGATGGAGAACAGGAAGCTGCTCACGGAGGAAGAACGGGAACTGGAGGCCAGATTGGATGCTGAGAGGAAACAGACATCCAATGTTAAGGCCAAGGGAGCATTTTATAGGGACGAATCGATACTGAGCAGGAAGATGGAGGGTGAGGTTGAGAAGTACGACAAGTCTCTACTGCCACAGAGGTATAAACCCAAGAAATGAGCTCTATAGTACGTATAGATCATCGTGAAATCTTGGATTGTACCAATGGTGCCCAGTCTCTGTAGTCCAATTATGTACTAGTCCGTGAGGACCGGCCTAGTCCCCGTAGTCCCCTAGTCCCTCCGAAGCGCTAGTCCCAAGCCGGCACGGGTCTGAAATTCTAATCATAAACCCCCAAGCCGGAAAACATCAACAACAAATCACCTGTAAAAGGTGCTTCAAACAGCCCAAACACACACAGAAGGCCATTCAGAGAAGCAGAAATCGACTGAGATATGGCTGACAGACTCACACAACTCCAGATCTGCCTCGATCAGCTGGTGGAGCAGTTCTGCGCGACACTACACTACGTGGACACCCACCATGAGTTCATTCCAGCTGAAGGTGAAGAGGCGATGACGGACCCACAGGCGACGGTGGCGACGAAAGAGGAGTTCAAGGACACCATCGACGAGCTGTCGACGGACCTGATACTGAAGACACGCCAGATCTTCGCGCTCATCGACAGCTTACCGGGTGCCGGGGTCAGCCAACAGGAACAGATCAAGAAGGTTGTTGATCTACAGAAAGAGCTGGAGTCAGTGGAGGAGGAGAAGTTGCAAGCCGTGAGGCAAAAGGACGAGCTCCTGGCATGGTGTAACGATCTCGTGACGAGCTTCTCGAAGGAGCTGATAGAATCTAAGAAAATGGCGTAGATATACACGCGTGGAACGTTGTCGTAGTATCTTGAGTTGATTATAATGGTATATATATATACTGAATCATGTGCATTTTGTTCACCAGGGACCTGTAAACAAGTATGCTGTTCATGTATGCTTTAGTGTAGTTCCATAGACCACACTCATAACCTTCAGGAACATGTAATACATCGACACCAGCGTGATGATCATCAGCGCAGTACCAAAGTTCCTGTTCTTGTCCAATGAGTACTGGAGAGTGACGCCGATCAGCAGGACACCAAAGTACAGAGCAGGCGCATAGTCTGTCAGGTGGTAGTTGCCCTCAAAGTACACGTATGGCAGGAAGTGGAAGGCCCAACCAGCAACAAAGCCCAAGGCATTGGCCCTGTAGTTCAAGAGAGATCTTGTGCAGTCCCCACGGACTACACTGATCAGTGATATAGCCAGCGCAACCAGGATGAGCACAAGAGACAAGTAGAAGGTGACTGGGTTTCCAAGAGCAAGCACGGTTATGTCGCTAGTGCTGACCAAAGCGGCTCCAGTCAACAACATTGGCCATTTCTTTGCAACCCCCAGGAAGTCGTTAGGCACTTCGATTCTCTGGATCAAGCGGACAGCAATTCTGGTCAAGACGAGGAATTTACCAAAGATGGAGAGTGGACGGTGCTCCAGCTTCTCATCCAGCTCATTCAAGATGCTCGTGTTGAAGTCAGCTGGGTATTTGACACTTTCAACGATGAATTTGGCACGCTCAGCGTTTGGAGATTCAATACAGAGCACCTCTTGCTGGTTATAACCCCAGCTTGGAAGCTTCAAGTCGTGGCTCAGTATGGTGCACGACTTCTTAGGGTTGACGATGGTGAACTCGGTGTCTACCGCCGTGAGGTACTGGCCATTCGCCTGGTCCCACTTCAGCTTGAGAGTCTCGGTCTCGTTGCCTTGGTAAGTCGAGTTCCCAAAGCAACTCACCTCTCTGTTGTAGTCCTGCTCAGACACTGGAGGCTTCAGCTTTGGATCAACCCTGAGCATGGCACCGGTAGCTGCGTGTCTCAGGAACACGGAGGCATCACGCTTGACCCTCGGGTCATTGGCAGGCGGCTGGCGGAACGGAACCACGATCCACTCGTTGTTGAACTCCTGGTAGTCGTACACGGTGACCTGCTGGTTCTTGGAGCCGGTTCTCAGGTTGTACTTATGCGAATGGAGGTAGCCGCCGAGGGATTCCTTGTGTCTTATTGTCACCCTGGAGCCGTAAGTGACGTACTTTGGGATGTCTGAGATGCCATTGCCAATAAGGTCTCTTTGGTAGTGTGACGGCAAGAGCGCAGCGTCTCTGTTGAACTGGGTAAGAAGCTCGATATGGACGACAAAGGTCAAGAAGTAAACCACTGCTGGCACCACGAGGAACGCCAAAGCCCTGGAGGTGACGTGCTTCGTCACCTTGCAGTTTGAGACCTCAACATCACCGAGGATGAGCCATACTTTCAGCAGGGCAAGCGCCAGGACGTAGGCGATGGTGGCAAAGCCAATCCACTTTGTCGAGGCAGAAAGACCCATGGCCAACCCCGTCAGAATCAAGTTCTTGAACCACAGTCTGGAGAAAGGCTCAGAGTTGGTGAGTCTCTTAGCAGAGAGCACGGTCAACGACAGTCCCAGCAGAAAGAGCGTGTCAGGTATAATCAATCTTGAGTCCAATATGAACAGGTTCTCCATGGCGAGGAGGAGACACGTGACGAGAGCCACCACTGGCTTCACCGTGCAAGATCTCAGGGTGAGGTAGGCCACCGCCACATGGACAGTGGAGAAGAGCACCGTGACGGCTCTCAAGGCGACGAATGGGAACGAAGTCACTGCGTGGACGGCGACAGTAGCGTCTGGCACCTCATCATCACCACGGTACCCCAGGATGTATGCGATGAAGGTGTAGATGAGGTCCGCCAATGGCGGCGCAACGCCGTTGAAGTACACACCATGGATGTAGCTGTTGATGTGCTTCAGCGTGGTGACCTCCTCGTACACGACCAAGGAAGGATCACTGATCGAATACAGCTTAAGACCCATGGAGATGGCACTTGCAATGAAGATAAATAAGTAGTCATTCTGCACCAATTCCGTCTCCTTAACGGACTTCTCATCGATCTCAGTGGTGATGTATGGTCTCTTTGGACCTTTCTTGATCACCTGGACGGGTTCGTCACCGGCCAACTTCGCCATTGTGTGCGTGCAGGTGGGTGTATCGCTGAGTTGTTGGTGGGTATTAAGTGTTTTGTATGTGTTGTGATTTGTCTTTGTTGACGTGTTCTCAAACTTTGTCGGTGGGCTTGTCTCGCGGGACACGAGACACGGGACATGCTACGGAGTTAATTTGTCCCGTTCGGGCGTTACGGGGATTATCGGGGATGGACAAATGTATACGGCGAGGGAGGAGCATTCGTAACGGTCGTTAAAATAGAATAAAGAGATTAAAAACACATTGGAGGGTGAAAACAAACATTGGAGGGTGAAGACACACGTCATAAGGTAAAAAGCACACAACGATTGGCCGGATGGATGCTCCTGAAAAGAAGTAAATCAAGTGTAGTTTACGTACAAGCCACCACCGTTATCATCCAAGAGAGCAGCAAGATCAACAACGTCGTCGTTCTGTTCATCCCAGCCCAGTTTCGAGGTCACTCGCACGTTCTTCAAGCATGGCAGACGATCCTCCATGAGCGCAATGGTCAGGTCATCCGGGTGGATCTTGGAGCTCTGTCCCAGTCCACCGCTGGACTCGATCCATAGGGTCTTCAGAGGACGCTCCCGACCACTCAGCTTCGGCAACAGATCCTCCGAGAAGAGGAACTTGGAACAATAGTCGACAAACACTTGTAGGAAGATCAGGTTGGGACAGTAAGTGAAGAGGAAATCCAAAGAGTTGTCCTTCAACCCTGGCATTGGATATTGAACAGAAAGATGGGTCAGGTTCTCACCATATTTCAACAGCATCTTATACATGGCAAACTCAGTAATCAGGGGACAGTGTGCAAACTCCAGACGTGTTATCGTGGAGGGGAATATGGAGTCTGAAAGAAACTTTTCAGAGATACCACCACTGAGTCTCAAATGCCAAAGATTCGGAGGCCAATACGACTCATCACACTCCTCATTACAGGAGATGGATGATCTTGGAAACGATAATCTCGTGAGCCTTTTCAAGTTCTGGATCGCGTGGAACAGTTCACTTAGATTGACCGTCTCAGAGACGAGTCCCAAGTCCAGCACCTTGATGTTCTTACAGCCTCTCAAGCTGATGAGAGGCGCATATCCAAAACTTGTCTGAGGAGCAATGAACACCTCCAAGTTCTCAGAGCACCGTCTCAACACCTTTGAGACGTACGAGTTCTTGCCACTTTGGATGATCATCGACAGGTCCAACGTTTTCACGAGCTGTCCGACTTTGTTCTTCGGTTTGGAGATCGACTCAACAAACATATGGAAGTTATGCGAATCAAGCTTTGGCTTGTTGTATATGAGCGGTAGATACAGCCAGTAGAAGGTCTTGTTCACCAGCAGATACTTTGGATCAAGCTCGTCAACGTATTTCAGTACCAGTTCCAAGATTTCCACGGGCAAGCGTGGAATCGTGGCATTCTCACTCTTGAAGTCCACCGGTATTATATTCAGCACCTCCCCAGGCTTCAGCGCACTCCGTAACAGCGCCCACGACAGCACATCCACCTTACTGAACTGGGACCTTGGCCACAGCGTCCCGCTATCACGCACCATCACACTTGCCTCTTCTGCTTCCTCGTCCTCGTCTTCGTCCTCATCGCCAGCGCCATCGGCTCCTTCGCCTGATGACCGCTGCTCTGTCCTGATCAGACCTCCAGGCCCGTACCTTCTGTAGGGGGCCTTGGTCTTCTTAGGTCTTCTCTTATTGGCCATAGCTTCCTCACCACGTTGCTCAACGGTGAATACGATGAGAGTGTGTTGGAGGAAGGAGAAGTAAACAATGTGATTGTTTGCAGAGGGAAAAGAAATGAGGGAAAAATCCACGCATTTGTTTGGTAGAGAGGTGGAAAGCACGGGCTTTCCGAGATAGGAAGTCTACCGAAACAGGGAATGTTCCTAATCGGGATATTTCCACTTCGCCATCCTATAGCCTCTTCAATGAAGACCCTTCAAAGCCGCCAATTGGGCCAAATTTGAGCCTGAAACCGTGCTATGGCAGTGTCCACCGGTGCTGAGGCCACCAGGGCCCTGTCATCGCCAAAGTGCCACTCGTTTTATCCGTCCGTGACGCGTAAACTTGGGCATCATCACCGACGCGAAACTTTTCACGCGTACCGGTTGCCCTCGCCTTGAAGAAACTCGGAGCAACAGCCATATTACCGTGGTGTGTATGTGGAGGAGACTCGTCACGTTTCCACTAGTACACAGCAGCCCTCTCATTGTCGTCAACAACTACCGAATTGGACTGAAATCGACCGTCATGGCTGGCAACAGAGACATCTTTGCTATGCTCTCGAAGAAGAGGTCATTGGAGCCTACTCCTCCAAGGAGCGACGAGGTTCCACGCGCTGAGAAGAAGCTGAAGCCTGATGAGACCGTGGTGGAACCACACGGAGATCACTCGCCACCGGAAGAGGACCTTGCGTACGACTCTGAGACTGAGAAGAAGGACTTTGAGGATGCCAGGGAAATCCTCAAGCTGGAACAGCACAAGGCTCCGAAGAAGATGGAAACAAAGATGGCTGCTGCGAAGCCCATCCCGTACGCTGCGCTGGTCGAGGTGTTTGAGCAGATCGAGTCGACGTCCAAGAGACTGGAGATCATCCAATTGACCTCTGATTTCTTCCTAAGCGTGCTGGAGACCAACCAGGATGATTTGATCCCGATCACCTATCTCTTCATCAACAGGCTGGGCCCTGATTACGAGGGACTGGAGCTGGGATTGGGGGAAACCATCCTGATCAAGACGATAGCAGAAAGCACTGGGAAATCCACCCAACAGGTGAAGCTGAAGTACAAGGAAACCGGTGATTTGGGAACCATTGCGCTGCAGGCAAGAAACGTCCAGCCAACGATGTTCAAGCCCAAACCGTTGACCGTGAACGTTGTGTTTGCCAATTTGAAGGAGATTGCCCTGGCATCCGGTAACAAGTCCCAGGAGAAGAAGATCAACATCATAAAGAGAATGCTGACTGCGTCTCAAGGGTTGGAGGCCAAGTTCCTCATCAGAACATTGGAGTCCAAGTTGAGAATTGGGCTGGCAGAGAAGACGGTGCTGATATCTCTGGCAAAGGCCCTGGTTACGCATGAGACCAGGCTCAAAGGCAAGTCCTCCAAGAGCTTGACACCAGAGTTGTTTGTGAAGGCAGAGGAAAGGATCAGAGATGCCTTTTGTCAGATCCCCAACTATGAGATCTTGATCAAGACTGCGCTGGAGTACGGTGTCCTGAATCTGGACAAGCACTGCAGCCTGAAGCCTGGTATTCCATTGAAGCCGATGTTAGCCAAACCTACCAAGTCCATTGGTGAAATCCTCGACAGATTCACCGGCGAGGAGTTCACCTGTGAATACAAATATGACGGTGAAAGGGCTCAGGTCCACCTGCTGGACAACGGACAGGTGAAAGTGTACTCCAGAAACTCTGAGGACATGTCCCAGAGATATCCGGACATCGTTGACAGTGTCAAGGGCTTTCTCAAGACAGATCAACACACCAAATCGTTGATCCTGGACTGCGAAGCAGTCGCATGGAGCAGAGAGGACAACAAGATCTTACCCTTCCAAGTGTTGAGCACCAGAAAGCGCAAGGATGTCAACGCAGATGACATCAAAGTGCAAGTGTGCCTGTTTGCGTTCGACATTCTATGCTACAACGATGAGCCATTGATCCAGAAGCCCTTGAGACAGAGACGTGAGGTGCTGTACAAGGTCACAACGCCTGTTGCTGGCAAATTCCAGTACGCAACCAGCAAGACCACTTCAAACGTCGAGGAGCTGCAACAGTTCCTGGATGAGTCCGTCAAGGCTTCATGTGAAGGGCTAATGGTGAAGACTCTGGACACAGACCCTTACAGACCGAGCCAACGGTCCAATTCCTGGCTGAAGCTGAAGAAGGATTACCTCGCTGGTGTTGGCGATTCGCTCGACCTCGTCGTCGTTGGTGCCTACTACGGCAAGGGTAAGAGAACAGGAACGTACGGTGGGTTCCTGCTGGCGTCTTATAACCAGGATAACGGCGAATATGAGACGTGTTGTAAGATTGGAACAGGGTTCTCGGACGACATGTTGAAACAGCTCTACGAGAAGCTCTCCAAGACCGAGACCGAAACACCGGATGCCTCTTACATCTACGACACTGGTGCTGAGCCAGACGTGTGGTTCGAGCCCACCACGCTGTTTGAAGTGCTAACGGCTGATCTATCGCTCAGTCCCGTGTATAAGGCCGGGGCAGACGTGTTTGGCCGTGGTGTTTCACTGAGATTCCCAAGGTTCTTGAGAATAAGAGATGACAAGTCAATTGAAGATGCCACGTCCAGTGAGCAGGTTGTGGAGTTCTACGAAAGACAGAGTGCTGTTCAGAATTGATGATTTTAGTTGGTTCATAGCCGTTGGGCTGAAGCTCTTTGCAGTTGATTCTCTGCTGGGGTGGTCTGCGTAGCCCGCGTAGCCTGTCTGTCCTGCGTAGCCTGTCTGTCCTGCGTAGCCTGCGTAGCCTGTCTGTCCTGCGTAGCCTGTCTGTCCTGCGTAGCCTGTCTGTCCTGCGTAGCCTGTCTGTCCTGCCTGGCCTGCCTAGCCTGCGTACGTTCGCGAAGTGTTGATAATTCCCCTGGAGCACAAGAGACACTTCACAACAAACCACCCCTAAATACGATTGATCACTAGAGAACTACACAGAGACCAACTCGCTGTTATTCGTGGAGAGATGTCCAAGGATCAGACAGTGGTGGCTACAAACACGTCAACAAGCAGGGCCTCAGATGGAGCAGTGGAGGAGCCTCTGAACGATGAACACGAGTACTACAGGCTGCTCGAACAGTATGCCAGATCGTTGGATTCACATCATGCGCTACAGATGGAGTTCAACTCCATCGTGACACAGCAGAGACAACTGAGTAGCAAGATCGATAACATCCTCGACGTGTTAGGGCTGCTGACGAGGCTACTGGGCTCAAAGCAGCCGGACGAGGCTACGAGCTCATCTTCTTCGAACAAGACACAACAGAATGGCAAGGTGAGCCCGGCCGTGGACTCTAAGAACAGAGAGAGACTACAGAAGCTGGTGAAGCAGAGACCTGAGCTGAAGCAGGCGATTGAAAATGTCCTTAGTGGCGAAAAGAACGAGTCAGTTGAGAATGTCAAAGAGATGAGGGCATTGCTGCTGTGTGCACCTCTAGACGGTGTCGATTGGCTACAACGGGTGTCTACGCAGATATCTAAGGACCTGAAGAAGTACAAGAATACGGCGTCCGAGGGTGGGGAAGCTGAGGAAGGGGAGGCTGATGGTGACGCTGATGTGGAGGAAGTTGAAGAGACCGAGGAGGTGCTGGAGGATGAAGATCACGATGTCGAGGTGAAAGAGGAGGTCAAAGAAGAAGATGATGATGAGGAAGTTGATGAAGAAGTTGATGAAGAAGTTGATGAAGAAGTTGACGACGAAGTTGAAGAAGAAGAAGAAAATGTAGAGGAGAATGAAGAAGACGAAGAAGAAGACAATGAAGAGGACGAAGAAGAAGATAATGAAGAAGAAGAGGAAGAAGAAGACCACGACCAGAGAAGTCCAAAGAAGAGGAAACTAGCTACGTAAGCCATACAACTTTCATCCAGTTAAAAGCAAAATAAAATCCAAACCATAGTTCATGGTGAAAAAAAAAATGTCGTCAAAGAGGTAAATCATATCGTTAGCCATCATTAGTAAACCTCCATTAATAGCAAATGACAATACAATCAGCTGTCATTATCACCATCCTAGCACTTAAAACCATCAAACCAAGCCATTATACCGTCTTGCCTTCGATACGCCATTGATAACCTTTGAAGTCTGCATCGAAGAGAACTCTTTTGAGCCGGATGAAGTTGTTGACTTGGAGCTTGTTATCTGAACTAAGACCTCTAGTATCATTAGCGCAACGAGATACACCATTCTCAATAATCTTGTTGGAATGTAAGCAATCATCGACCAGGTAAGTCTTTGCAAGAACAATGGCATATCAATAAAGAACCACAGGACTTGCTGTACCATGGCCTTATTGCCACTGCCGTTCAAATCAGTCAATTTGTTCAAGTTACTCTCATGTAGATCATCAAGGTGTTCAGCATCATTATCATCAACACTGCCTTCTTCCTTAGGGCTCAGTGTAGAAGCCAAATATTGAACCCAAGAGGATTTAAATCCTGGTATTCCATTCTTCAACGATTTGGCGTATTCTTCAACTGGGTATTTCAGTGTACCAGATGAGCTGTTCAGGCCTTGAGGAATATAAGTTGGTCTCTTTGTTAGAACAATACCATGAAGAGAAGAGGAATGGCCTGGTCTCTTGGATTCAATAGCATCTGACTGCTCCACTAGGGCCCTTGTACTATTCGTGTCAATCTGTTTAGTACCAACCACCTCCTCCTTCAGCCTGAAGATGACACTGTCCAAATCAGCATATTTGTTGTTCAATTTATAATTGATCTCGTTGATCTCCCGTTCGAGTATCTTGAAGTGTTTCATTGATAAGAACGTACCTTCGTTATCCAAAGTGACCTTGTTTCTTGAATAGATCATCTGGATCTTACTTGACACCTCGCTCAATTGGTACTCCAATCTGCTAATCCTTTGGCTTAACTCTTCATCACGTTTATTAGCCTTGATCTCTTGCATCTCGCCAGAGTTCTGATCCTGATGTTGTGCCGTTGAATGACGCCTAATTGTTGCTAACTTGAACCATTTCTCTGTTCTCTGCTCGATAGACGCTGTTGATCTCTGGATATGCTCAGATATCTGGATTATAACTCTGAGAATACCGCAGCTGACAAATATCACAACGTTCAAGTCCGACAGTACGACCCTTGACGTTGCACCAGAGGCACCCATCACGATGATCTTATCACGGGCAAAGACAAGGATCCACCAGCAGATGAACGGCGTTATAACACAGCACACCAGTGAGGCACCTTGTTGCCAGTTCAACTGTCTTAGACTGTTGTCAGCAGTTGCCTGCCACTCTTCTCCACCGTGGGCCTCCTCCTGATGAGGATCAGTGGCATTGGAGTACTGGGAGTCCAAGTACGACTCCAATTTCGCCTTCAGCCCATTGATCTGCAAGTACCACTTCCACGGCCAGTCCAATAGAAACTTCACCATCCAGCATAACGTCAGTATCGAGAACATATCAACCACAATGGCCGAAGGGTTACTCTGCTCATTGCCGAGTTGGAAGGACCCGACTTTTATTGTCCGCGGGAAGAATAGCGATAGGATCGAGGGAACCAGTATGATCAAGATCGGCAAATACTTCACAGCGTACCGGTAGTGTAACTGCGCAGAGGACGTGAAGATCTTCAACGTCCTATCGATCCCAGCACCAAAGGCATCATCATTGCACAGCGGCGACGCATTAGGCCCAGCTGTTGATGCGAAGTCACAACCAGCGTCAACTTCAGCTAACGAACAGTCCATTGGCGTATGGTAGTAGTCCGAGGTATCGAACGTTTCCTCTGTCGACTGGCCCATCGTGCTCTCCCAGCGTTGCGCCTTTGCCAATCCAATGTTGATGAGCGAGGTTTGTGTCATTTTTCGATGTTGATGTTGATAGTGCAGATTTCGCCATAACAAAGCAGAATCCGGGGCAACAGGCCAAAGCGAGGGTCTCAGCCGTTTCTGTGGTGATTAGGGCTACAGTGTAGTGATAACTCACGTGGTGTGATAGTGAGGGAAGGAATAACACCTGGTGTACACCTCTACACCCCGTCTGGAAAATGTGACTGCGTTCCATTTTCGGAAATATTCGCGCTCTTTTTTCATCCCGTTTTTTCTGGTTGCGTGCGTGTGCCGTCGCTCGGTTGCAGGTGGCGTTTACAAAAAATTTTCATGCACAAGGCTTTCCTTCACTCAAAGAGGAATCTGTACACCATCCAAGGAAGTTAATAGACGTTTGATACAAAATGGTACGTTAATGGCAAGACAAATCGAATGGGATAGCTGGATAGACCGCGCCGAGATGAACACAGTGATACCGATTATGTGGAGGTCCGACACCGCTGAAGATGGGATAGATGAAGTGTGAAGGGATGAAGTTGCCACAGTTTTGCAAAACCAACTTCCAACACCGATGAAGGATCAAGACTATGTCCAATCGCTTAGTTATAAGTAAGCAAGAGCCATTCTACCAAGTGAAGTGTTCTATCTGGGAGTTTACGAAAAATATGCTGTTGGAACAGGGGGAAGTTATTGCAAAAATTTTCCTTCCTCTCCTGTGCTAGTTGTTTAGCGGTCTTGTGCTGCGAGTCTACCTGCTATCCCGGGGCTATATGCCTTTACAAAGGACTCGACATACTAACAAAGTGTTTCTAGGTTTTAGTTCAAGATTTGTTGCACCCATCTGCTGCCACCGAGGCCAAACAACACAAGCTCAAGACCTTGGTTCAAGGTCCAAGATCTTACTTCATGGATGTCAAGTGTCCAGGTTGTTTGAACATCACCACCGTCTTCTCCCACGCGCAAACTGCTGTCACTTGTGACTCTTGTGCCACTGTCTTGACCACCCCAACTGGTGGTAAGGCCAAGTTGACCGAGGGTTCTTCCTTTAGAAGAAAATAAATTGATCCAAAGGGCATAAAGAAAGAAGAGAAAAATGACAAAATTAATGATGAGTGGGGTGTGTTGATGGAGAAGAGACAATTTTAATCATTGAAAGGGGTCTGTGTGTGTGTGTTACGACTACATGTATTTTTAGTTAAGATGCTATAGGGAAATTTATAGCTGGAGTTCAATCAGTACAAGAAAAAAAATTGGTAAAACTTTCAATCAAGAGAGTGTAGAAGGAATGTATTGTTATCGATTTGCCATAGGTGACTCAATTGGAAAAGGATTGGATAAGAATGGTATACAATGGTGGGTGTTGGAGTTGAGATTTGATTACGTAATGATCTATGTAGTGAGGGAAACCTGTGGTGATGGGAATTTCTCATAAAACCTTTAGAATTGGGACGTTTGGGGGAGAATTCATAGTGAAGGAAAGTATACTTCATCTTATTATGAACAGGACTTGGCAATTGAGAGTCACACCGTTGTGGCACCATCAGGATTGACGTTGGCGGTATCAGAAATGGACTTTTTGAGGAAGGTCCAGCTAATCGACGACGCCTACAAGCTTAGCAGAGTATGTACATCTCCTACATGTGTGTCTGTATTGATTGGTCTCATTTAGAGACATCATTAGGTTCTTGTCAGACAATATAATACGATTGCATACTGTTATAGATTTGATGGTCTTTGTGAATTGTATTCAGATCAAGTTAAGAGACATCATGAATCAGTGCATGGTGAGTTTCCCACTGTCGGAGGCCCTGCAGTGACGTGTTGACATGGTGGAGGCTCGTATAGATACTGAGCATCAACGATACGTCATATTCAGAGCCAGCAGAGGGTACTTGTCACCATGAGAATGATCTTCTCCAAGGAGATGTTCTGCACTCATTGAAGTGATGCATATGCCTCGCATATATGTCTATGTGCTTCAGGCGAATGGGTCCTCTTCCAGGATGTGTCAAGTTCCACCGTAGTAAAGCTGATCAAGACAACAGACCAAGAAAGCCGCAACACCTGGAATGATCCACACTAGATCCAACATCGCGTGTCTCATCATACAACGACCCAGATCACATCACGTCACCACACTGCATCCGAGAGTCCACTAAACAAGTCACAGCGCACAAAATATGAACCTGCAATACACCAGCACATGGCACGCCTCCTCCATATCCAACCATCACACTCCTTCAGCATCCAACTCTGAACGAAGCACACCAATGCGATGCCAGCTCCCATCTCCAGCCTTCCATCTCCCATCTCCCACCTCCCATATCAAAACACCCGCACACCCTCCAGCATGACGTCATAGATAAGCGCCACCAGACCCCACGTTCCATCCGCCGGGTAATCTCAACCCGCCCGCCTTCCTTACGTAATCGCCCCATTGTTTATCTCGCCCGCGCGGGATCTCCCCTTTGTTTACGTTTTGATAAGGGAAAACCCGTGTCAAAACTCCCCTTTGGCTTCTTTGTACAACAACCTACAACCACAAACAGCTGGGTAAACAAGCGTCAACAAGCGCAAATAAGCCCATCAAACACAGCTAAACCACCCACAAACCGCTCACAAACCGCTCACAACGATGATGTTCCCCTTCTCCCTCTTCCAGCTCAAGCAGGCCGAGCACAAGCCAGCCGACGCCGCCAGCAAGGAGACGTTGACACCGGAAAGCCGCGTCATTGCCTTGTCCAAGGTCGATCACGACGGGTTCATCGACGTTGACTTGAAGCAGTTGAGCTATGCCGAGGTTGCGGCGTTGAAGCTGGGCGAGGGGCTCAAGCCGGCGTCGAGGGCGAAGACGAGGGCGAAGACGAGCACAGCGCAGAGAGAGGATGGCGGTGTCCGCGGTGAGCGCTCAGGGGAGCAGGTTATCGAGGCGAGCGAGTTGGGCAAGGACATCTCGGACGTGCAAATGGCGGAAGCCATTGCACGCGACGCGATGATGAGATCCGCCGCCATGTACGACGCTGACGATGACGAGGCACAGCTCTTGGACCTGGAGGAGTTCAAAAGGGTCTCAAAGAAGAAGGCCAAGAAGCTCAACAAGAGGGGCAAAGGTTCTAAATGACGGTGCCTGAGCTCCGCTGGCACCTCTGTCCCACCGCTGACCATGGCCATCTGTTCGTATTCTATACTCCATAAACGTAATAAACCTCCTTGTATTCTTGTTCAGCCCCCGGAGGAGAACACGCACAGTAGTGCTCACATGTCGAGATCAACAACGCTCTTGGCCTTGAACTTGCGTCCAGCTCGATCAGAGCTTCGGTACTGGAACCGTGTGCCTATGATGGTGAACTCCATGCACTCGTTGGAGCCATCGGGCTCTAACACGTTGTACAACGGCACGATGAAGTTGAACATTGTTCCCTTCTTCTCCAGCATTTTGAGCCCGTTATCCGGCTTGACAACGATGAAGAAGTTCTTCGAGTCCCACACCACTATGCCACACGAGTCCACAAGCTGTTTGTTCTTGCTCTTGAGCACGTTGAGGAAGCACCCGTTGAAGTCTGCGCTAGACAGCTTGGACAGCACTGGTTGAGATGAAGCTCCCTTCAATTGCTCAACCTGTAGCAGGTCCTGGATATACTGCGTCCACAGCAGGTTCAACTGGAGGAAATCATCATACTTTGGGATCTGCGAGTACTCCTTGAACCTGGTGATGCTCGCTTCATCGATGGCATGTCCCTCACGCTTCAACTTGGACACCTTGTACTTGAGCATACGCTCAGCGTACATCGAACGTCTCAGAAAGCTCTTGAACACAAACTTGGTCTGGTCATTACGCTTGTTCAGCTGATGTGCCGTCTTCTTCGACATTATCTGGGCCACCAGGCTCCTCGTCTTTGCCTTCTTCTTCGTCTTCTTCACTCCAGTGGTTGGTCTCAAGGAGAGCATCGGCTTGTCGTTAACAGCATACCTCTGCGTGAGCAGCTCAACGACCCTGTGTGTGTCGTGAGACCGTGAGAGCAGCTGGGCCTCCAAAGGGTACTTTCTATCCATCGTGTGCTGCTTTCACTGCGCTATCTTCATCACCATTGGTGGTTGAGCAAGGTGAAGGAGCACCGCAACCACCAGGAAAATTTTTCACTACGAGACACACAACCCACGGTGCGCAGGGGGGGGGGGAGGAAGAACACAGGGAATATGCTTAGACGGGGCGTGAGCCATGGTGTTCCGGTGCTCTTCAAGAGGTTCCAATCAGGTAAGCCGTCTGTGCCGTTTGACTTAGACCTTGGAAGTGGGAAAGATGACGAGTATTCAGAGATCAACAACTTTTACTCTGACATGTTTACAGGGTCATCGCGCGAGAGTCTTGATGGTGAGCCTGTGGAGGATGATATTGCACAGATCAACGCTGAAATGGACGAGCTGTATGGAATCAAGAGCAACGGTGAAGCAGTGGCCAGGGACCTACTCGGGCACGTTGCTTCGAACGAGCCCAAAGTTGTGATATCGACGATGACGAACCCCTTCAGGAACCTGGCATTGGAGGAATTTGTATTCGCAAATACCCCAAGAACACCACAGTTCAACGCCCAGAGGCTCGTGTTGTATACAAACTCACCGTGTGTTGTTGTGGGCAAGAATCAGAACCCCTGGAAGGAGGTGAACCTGCCGTTGATACACTCTTTGAGCATCCCAATGTTGAGGAGAAGAAGTGGTGGGGGGACAGTGGTGCACGATCTCCACAACGTCAATTATAGCTATATGACCACCAGGGAATCGTTTGACAGGAAGTTCTTCGGTGGTGTGATAGTGTCACAGCTACAGTCCATCGGAGTCGCTCTGAAACAGAACGAAAGAGGTGATATCATCACAATGGAGGGGTTGAAAGTGAGTGGCAGTGCGTATAAGATATCCAAGGGGTTGAGCTATCATCACGGAACGATGCTCTTGAGCTCGAAGCTGGACATCTTGAAGAAGCTGCTTGACACCACGAAGAGAGACCGAGACGTAACCATACGGTGTAACGGTGTTGATAGTGTTCCGGCCCCTGTCACGAACGTTGGCATCGACAACGATGTGTTTGTAGAACAGGTCGTCACAGGCTTTAAACAGCTCTTTAACCAGGAAGTTGACGTTATCACTGTTGGAGACGAGTCTCCACTGCAGCCAGATATCTTGAGGATATCTGAAGAACTACAAGAATGGGATTGGAAATACGGCAATTCACCAAAATTCGAATACGACATACGACACCCTGATTTTGAGGTGACGTTTAATGTGGAAAAGGGCTATCTTCAACACTTCACTGTTAAAGGCGATGCTTCTCAATTCAACCTCTTATCGATGGCACTAGATAACGGTGAACGCTTGCAGTTCAGAGGCGATGTCATTGCGGGCTACATCGTCGACGATACGACATCTCAATACATTGGTGAGCGTATAGATGGCACCGATTGATCATGCATAATGGTGTTCTGTGTGTATCGTAACTGCCTTCTCATAGATGATATAGTAATAAATATATATATAGTATGTGCTTGTAGTGAGCCCGTATCGTTCCTCACTTTTCCCATGAAGGTTGGATTCTCATGCCAATATCGATATAGTCCCTTATATCGTCCAACGTGGTCTTTGGATTAGTCCAGAATACCCTGAATTCACTGTTCTTCAAGTCGAATGAACCCTTGGATCTTTGAAAGTACCAACCATTCACAGGGTTGATCTTCTTTGATCTCCACAACAGCTTGTCCTTGTAATCGTGTAGTAGGATGTTAAATATCATGTCAGCACCTCCCAGCGAGCCTTGGGCATGTCTCGAGATGGCGAACTTATCCAGGTAGGGAATAGTTTTACCGGAAGGTGCCATTTCATTGGTTATGATGGCTATGCCGTCGTAATCACCAACAATGATGATTTGGTTCAAGATGGGCACAATTCTCGCCAGGTAGTGATCCAAGTCCAAGCTTCTCTTGAAAGAGTCGTCAATCAAAGCCTTGAACTTCACCATGTCTATCGAGTCAAAGGACGTGTGCTGTTCCACGTTCAGGCCCTTCTTAATGATGCTTGTTCTAGCCACTTTGCTCGAAAGAGATTGCTTGTTTTGGTACTTTGTAGTTGGCAACGACGACGAAACGATAGATCTGTCAGTTAGGATGTTATATATGACTGGATTCATTTCCACGGTTTCATTGGCAACCTCCAAAGTTGTGATTATCCCTGTCAGGTCCTTGTATGGGATACTTGACATGATCTCGTGCATGGAAACGATGTTGGAGCGATGAATGCCACGTTCGTACAGCGAAAGGTGTCCTATTTGTAGCTCTGATTGGATCCGATCAAACTCTTGCTCCAAGTTGATAAAGACATGGCTGTTATTTGAGCGTTCTATACTTGGAATGCCACCTAGCTTATCTATGAAGATCAGCTTCTCCACGGTGATTTCATTGGGCTTGTGAAGTTGTGGTACAAGATTGCTCAAAAAGTCCTGAGAGCCGATAATCCACTGCTGAGCCCTGCCAGATTCATATCCGTAGGGAAACATCACAGGGATGGTATCATTCTCCACGCACTCGTGTATTGGCTTAGACGATTCCAGCTTTATCTTGTCATCAGGGCCTATGGTCATGAGACATCTCAGCGGAGTAAGCTTCAAAGGCTTGAAGCACGAGTTCAAGTAGTTGAACTGGGTGAACATGTAGTTATCGACCTTGTTGAAGTCCAACTCTCTCGACAAGTAGTCGCAGTCGATCAACACCATTGGATAACATCCCAGCTTCTTCATATAGTTCAAAGTATTGGTGAAGTTTGACAGCTGTTTCCTATCGTATTCAAACAGGTTGCCTCTCAATTTGATCACCGACACTCTCTTTATCGTGTCCACTTCATTTGGACCATTACGACAGTTGAAAGTCGAGTACTTGTTCAGGTAAAATCTCGTCTCTCTTCTCGTCGTCGTCAAGTTGAGGATACTGAGTATTAATTCCTTGTTCTCATCTGATTCTCTCTTCAGGGCGTTCGCAGTCACAGGCTTGTGCGAAAGTAACCTCGATGAACGGATACACCGAGTTGCCACAGCACATCTCCTGGTAATTGACCGCAGAAACATCCCAATTGAGGTTGTATTGGCTCTTCACCGAGGAGTATTATATTGAACTGTGGAGAAAGCGATGACTCAAATTACGTTTTTTTTCTTCTTTGTTTTGTTTGTGGCTCGTATATATAGCGCACGTGTTTCACCGTATGCCTCTCACGTGATCATGTGATTACGTAATTTCTCGATCTGGGACTCCCAATGGGGAAATCGTGTTTTACGCGCGTTTTCCCTATAACACGTTCACAACTCTCCCATTGGAAGAGCTCTATGACACTGTGAAGCACCTCCGTTCCCAGTCACAAATGTCACTCCCCAGCTGCTTGAAGACAACCTTTTCACCCCAGGAGATTCAGTTTCTCACTGAGAACGAGCCGATAACGATACTCCCCCGTTACACGATGAATGGGATCGAGCTCATCACCGATAACATCCCGAGTATAAGGGCGATGCAACGTCTGTCAGTGCCACTGTGGTTTGCGCTAATCCTGAAGAGGCAGAACAAGTGTTCCCTTGTTCCACCGGACTGGCTAAACCTGAAATCCTTACAGGATTTCTACCAATATGAAGTCAATGAATTGACCTCATTTGCGAAGCTGCCTAATAACTGGCTGGAACAGAGCAAGTTGATATTCGAATACGCGAGTGATGACATCAACGATGAAGTCTACAAGTTGAAATCCTTGGTTCAGGATCTCAAGGAGATACGAATGATCAAGGTGCAAAAGGGTCTCCAACTTATAAATGAGTCCCATCTGCAACTGGATAACCTTTCTCTCTTGGAGATCAACGAGATCCGTCCATTTGTCGTTGAAATCATGGGTAAGCTCACGTCTCTTGACAAGTCAACTTCAACTGGGATGGAGCAAGACGAAATGCAGTATGGAGACAACGACGGTGACATCGAGGATGACCTCTGATTCTAATCCGACAGTGCAACCCCGGTGTGAAGGACATGAACCCAAACAACAAAGTCTAACATTGGCACTTGTCATCATACACTATTCGCGTTGCAACGGCAATAAATACCCAATTCCCACTAAAAGTCCCAACACCTGGTCAAAGGCATAAGGGCATCAGCAGCAACGCAAACAGCTAAAAGGGTACACTATTAGAATGATACAAACACTTCATTACACGAATGTATATCTTTTTGCTATAACCTTCATTAAACAATTAATTAACCACATAGAAACAATACAAACAACATATTCACCTCCAAAAGTGCTGTCTTTGCAAGTCTTTTGAAAAAAAAAATAAAGGAAAGTCCGCCCGTTTTATCCACCGGTTCTGCGAGGGTTTCCTTTTGCGAGAGAGAAAAAAATAACAATAAAAAAATAAAGCCTTGGGGACTAAAAGTCTCATCCTCTAGTCTCCTCGCTTTGGATTAACACCAATCATTTTCACCCCATTGGGTATAAAAAACAGCTTCATATCAACAATTATGAATGTAAATGTGTATCAAACAAATAAACAAGCAAACAGACAGCGGTCACAGTGGAGCATATAAAAAAGTGGTGGTGGTGGTGGTATAATAATGTATACAGGTGTGAATATGTGCGTATGTGTAGTGGCAGTGGGAATAGTGGCGGTAGTAAAGGACGGTAATGTCACATGATTCTCACGACATGACGTTATAACCCAGCCAGGACTCAAGCGGTGGAGATGGTTGGAACACCAGCGGACTTTCTAGGTCTTCTGGAGCCGAAGGCACCACCGTTCAACAAGGAGAAGATGGAGATGGCACCGGAACCAATGAAGGTGAAGAAGGAGAAGTACAGGAAGGCGGTGGAAGCCTGTGCCTTTCTGCAACGGTCCTTGGAGCCCTGGGTGATACTGTTGCTGTCCAAGTAGGACTGGTTAGAACAAGAGTGGGTTCTTGTGCCAACAGCCAGTGCAGTGGCAGCGGAGAAGGTGAAGACGAAGTTCAAGAAGTCCAAGGCCACGAGGATCACCGGCCATGCGAGGAACTCGACAAAGTTGGCAAGCAACCCGTAGAATGATGAGAACACCAAACCAAAGACTGAGGCAAACAGGGCAAAGTTGACCCTGGAATTAGAGTGGTCTTGACCATGGATAAGCGAACCCGTCAGACCAAGGACGATGGTCAGGAACATAAAGTTTAATACTCTGAGAATTGAGTCTGCAATTGGAAGCATTGTTGCAAATTCGAATGTGAGTGCTGATTAGAATTGAATGGTATAATCACAAACAAAGATAAACCAAGTAGGAAGGAGCAAGAGGGAAAGTGCTATAGGGACAAAATTCGGGGGGTGTGGTCCATTTATAAAACTTTTCGGGCTTTTTCTAGGGGATGACGGCAAAAGGAAAACTATAGAACAAAAGGGAAAGGGGATAACAAGAGCCCACAGTTTTGTTTTGTTTTTGCACTTGTTCGGGCGGGAAACCGCTGCAAACAGAGGGAGAGCGAGGGAAAAAGCGAAAAAAACGGAAAACAAAGTTTGACCACTACATGGAGTTGCTGCATAATTACAGACAGCAAGCAATCGATCACTGTGGACAATTAGAGCAGGGCAGAGGTCACAGGATGTGAGGAATTAAGTGCTGTGCATGGTGGGCCATCGCTGTTTGCGTTCTTTTTCCTTGGTGACGAGGAATGCTTGTGCGAGTGAGAGGATTACAATGCGGTGAGTCCAAGGGCTTAAACTTCAGGTGGGTGGGCGTGTGTGTCTGTCCATGGTGGCATTCGTTTTGGTGACGAGCGGCTTTACAAGCCTTTTCCATCCCAAGACCCAACTTTACGACTAAGTTTCAGGCCGGTCCCTCAAACAGTGGATGGCATTCACCGTAGCAACCAGCAGGCCCATGCCCTTTTTTCGCTCACCTGCCTCTGCAAATGCCTGTTTTATGTCCCAATGCGGACATGTGTTTACAAAACAGGGAATGCTGGATTACCGCATTCGGAAGTAACGTTCGTCTTCCGTGTGTGTGCAGCTCTCCTGGGTGTGGGCCAGACCGATGCGGCTCTTTGTTTGAAACTCTTTTATTTTCAGTCCTTCCTCAGTGTCACTGGATTACGTAAGTTGGGTGCAGGGGGGGGGGGGACTAGTCCACATGTTGATGTGCTATGCAATACATTTTCTATACAGCACAATCATACAACTTTTAGACCATCAGCTCCTCCCTCCCAGGAAAGTTGGCCCATAAATTAAGACATCTGATTTACCGATTTAACCTTTGAGTGGTAAAAGCCATTCGATGTTGGATTAGAATGTTGGATTAGAATTTCTTTGGGCATGTACAATTCCAATCTATGGATGTACAAATGACCCGACGTAGACTCCAAATCCTTACATGGATTATTCCGCTTCACTTACATATCTGATTAATCATGCAAAGCTATAGAGGTCGAAATCTCTTGAGAGGTCCCCCCACCCCACCCTTCACGAACAACTAATCCCTGTTCTACCAATTTTTGGTACACGACACACGCACACACGGATGGCACAAACGGGAATGACAAAGTTGTTCGTGGTCTCCTGAAAATTCTGTGCTTACTCCGCTTAGTCCTAGTCGCAGTGATCACCCAACATGGCAATCACAAAGTTGTCCGTGGTCACCTGAAACTTATGTGCTTACTCAACTTGGTCCTAGCCGCAATGACCGTGATCCTTGAAAAAACCGGAGGCGGCATTGGCCTTAACTTCCTTCAACGCACAAAAGCCGGGTTTGGATCGCCTCCCTCGCATCTTTTTTCCCGCTTTTGTCGTCTTTGATTACTAAGTGATTATGTGAGCACATCCGGACATCTCTCGTGGCTTGCCTGGGCCATCGCCAAGAGGCCTGGAACTTTTCACTTTCATTGCTATCGATCCCTTCAAGTGTTGAACTCTTGCAAGCAGTTTGCTTTAACGTCTAAGATGGCTGAACCCGTTGTTAGTTACTCCCTGCTCAACAACTTCTGCTCTCTGGAGAAATGCTCTTCACAGCTCCTGGATCAATTGACCCAGTGGAACTTGAACAACAACACTGGTATTATCCAGTTAACGTCTGTTACTCCACCTGAGAAGAATGGTGAGAAGTTGCCGACTGAGCAATCATGGACTGATTGGGATAAGGCAGATCTAGAGGCTCTTGAGAAGTTGTCATCAACAGTGGTGAGGCTGGTCAAAATCGGATCCAAGGGCTGTACGTTAGCGGAGTTGAAACAACTGCTGACACCAATAAGAGGAGTGCCAAAGTCTCAACAGCTGAACGACAATCTGTACAGAATGAGCGTGCAGTACGCCATCGTGCTGCTCTACCAGATAACACTGAACAAGCTGCTCAAATCAACAATCCCCTTGAACAATGAACTGTTCTACTGGGAACTGACATCATCGACATCTTGGAGAACTGCACTGTATGCCTTGCAGACTTTCCCGAGTAGATTGACGAGACTATTTAGCACAGTTGTCGAGGACTTGCGACCAAGAGCTACAAGCACCATGGAGTGGCGTCAGTGGGTTCACGAGGTGACCAAGTCTGTCTACTCCAACCTTGTTATCAACAATGTTCGAGGATTCACAAAGTTTGTTGGGTTATCAACTGCTACACCGGGATCGTTATCCAAAATGGGGATCAGTTATACAAAGATTATATTGGGCTCTCCATTCATGTCCATATTGCATGAATTACACTGTCAAGTACAGGATACCCAACAAGTACACAGGGAAAATGCCATTGAATTGGGGAAACTTCTGAAGAGTTTACCAAAAGATGTAACCTTGCTGGACGATGAGGGCTGTGTTGAAACAATCAACAAGTTTAACGAGGTTCTGGGCTTTTTGCAAGGAGATGGCACCGACCCAGTTGAAACACTGCTACAGACATTGGAACAGCTGCCACAGCTGTTCGACTCATGGAGGTTGAAACTATCGCATGTCCAGAGACCTTCCCTACTGACGAGATACTGGCCAACCATCTTGTTATCCTTGTTATATGGACCTTCAACAATCATCTCAATCGTCTCAAACCGTGATGCCATTGTTGAGTTCTTCACGCATTCCGTATGGGGTACAATCACTGGCTTCTATAGCAACTGGATCCTAAAGCCCACTATGAACATATTGCAGACGATTAGACACGATGACAACTCTGAAATCAGCATCATGTCACAGAGGTCGCTCTCTTCCGACCTGGATTCGCTGAAAAGAATGGTTATCGAATACACCGTGGAAAACTCGTCTGAGTATAAGAACTTGTCCAATGAAGAACTCTCGAATCTGACGGAGCACTTGGATAAGATGGTTTCCACGGGAGATCTGACACCATTGATGAAGAACTATGAAAGCGACATCAAGCATCCGTTGAAGAGTACAATTAGTGGCACATTACCTAGAGCACTGCTGATCCAATTGCAGAAGACCAAGGTTGACGGTGCAGTGGCCATGAGTGGTATAGACAAGCTGCTGAAATCTCAAGAACTGGTCTTTGGAATTGTTGCAGCATCACCTAGTCTGCTGGTCTTGGTGTACACCTTTGATGCGTTGAAGAGCTACATCAAACGTGGTTATGTAATGAGAAACGTTGCTCAGAAGAAAGTACAAATCTCCAGAGTGTTGAACAACGTTGAAAGGCTGTTGATCCAATTGCAAGAACTAGATCAACAGAGTGAGCTATTGGACGAGATTAACGGCTCCTTGGTGCTGGAACTGGTGTCCCTGAGGCAACTGGGGATGTTGTTGGTTCCAAGCTATAAGCAGAAGGAATGGATACGTGATATCAATGACCTCATTGATACAGACAAGCTGAAAACCAGGTTATACACCGTCACAAGGATATATCACGTATACGGAACCTTCTTCCAGTGATGTTACAACTACACATACATCTTTATCATAATCACATATACCCAAAATAGCTGTAAACCAGAAGAATAGAAAAGCTGTAGTATAGACAGCTTAGAAGATTGAATGGACAATCTCTGAGCCAATAGTAGCACCTGCACCAAAGATCGCAGCGTTACCCAGCTTAGAGCCAAACTTCTTCATATGTCCACTTGCCCCTGTGGACTGCTGTTGCTGTTGTCCTTGTACAACAACTTGTTGTGGCTGTTGTGGGGCCATCTGTTGCTGATACGGTTGTACCTGGTTATAGTACTGTTGCTGAGGAGCAAATTGGTTGTATGGCTGTGGCTGTGCGTATTGTGTATTGTATGGCTGTGGCTGGTTGAACTGCTGTTGGTTGTATTGTGACTGTTGTGACTGTTCGTACGAAGGCGCAGGAGGTGCTCTCGACCCAGCCTCCACTTTCTTGACATAATTCGAAGGGAACATACCTTCACGGCCATTCACAGCACCTTTCCACCAGTCCGCAGACGTGTGCTCCAGCACCCTCACTTTATCACCAACGTGAAGTTGCAAATCCTCCGGCTGTTGTGGGCTGTAATCATACATCGCCTCGACAATCTCCACGTCACCACCAGTTGAAGCCTTCTTCAACGGCTCCTCCTGTGGAAGCGGAGGCTTCTCACCGCTAACACCACTTGGATTCGTCGCCGTGGTTGTCACGCTACTCATCGTGGTGACTTCAATCAGCTCCGGCTCTTCAAACGTTATAGGGCTGGCACCAGCCTTATAACGGTCAGGGAGCTTGGAAACCACTTTATCATAGAAATCCTGTGAAATGACATCGGAGTCACGCAAGAACTCCAATTCGGTCTTTAAAGTAGATAGTGAACGGTTCACCAGCGCAGCAGACATCCTTTCCTCTCTCTTCAGTTCACCGTGCAAGCTTCAAACAGCAGGTTGTTGACGGTGTTGGAAGGCCAATGTTGAGTAGAAAATTTATAGGGGCCCCCGGCACCTCCCCCCCAAGGAGCCCAAAGGGGAAGGCGCGCAGAGTGCGCGTTCAGGGCGGAGCTTGACTTCCTAAAGCGGAAAGCATAGGACTTATCGCCGCATATAACGGCGCCAATGCTTGGTTGTGTCGTCAACACAGTGCAATTTCCCTGGCGATGGTTAGTAACACGGTGAGTGTCGATGGGTTCATAGGATTCCCGCAGTCAGCGAGTATGATGCGATGACGACAAAGAGGATCTGAACCACACCGGCACACATCGGGATCCAGGTGGACATGGCAAATACACCAGCGTTGTATATTGCGCCTAGGCTGAAGAACAACGTTAGTACACCAAGGAAGGCTCTGTGGAGGTGAAGGTATACTCACACAAGTGAAAAGATCGTACCGGATACAAAGCCCTGGAGAGAGCCGACAGCCAGGTACACGACTAGGATCCAGACCGTGTTTGCGATTTTTCTGTGTAGGAACGCTGCCCACACACCAGCTGCTCCGTAGAACGTTGAGAAGAATATCACCGTCCAGATCACGGTAAACCGCCACATATCTTCCAAGTAATATAGATACGACACTTGGTACTGTTCGCTGTGAAGCGGCCAGTACAGTGACGGGAAAGGTGGAACAGTGTATCCTACTGGAACATCTGCGATGGTGATGTATGTAGATCTATAAAGTGTAGTGGGAAGTATTAGTCAACGCACTTTCATGGTCTTCTGCTCGGTATACAGCACGTCTACTCACGACATGGTGATGATTTCAAACGCTTTTATCGCTTCAAAGGCTTCGATCCAGGTTGAGAAATGGGTGCTTTGTCCATGACCATCCCGCGGTCTTTTGTAGTTGTAGTTGTGTTTGTTTGTTTGTTTGTTTGTTTGTTTGTTTGTTCTGGCTACAGCGTTTTTTCTCCGTTGTCAAGACAGATGTATATATCCCACGGATTACTACGGTTACGGGTTTGTTTACTTTTCGCAAACATGGCTTACATATATTGTAGTTTAAGGTGGTGGAAGTAAACAAAGGATACACATTGGGAGAGAGAGCCGGTTGACCAGACGGTGCGGTTCAACGGTTCCACTCCTCCAAGTCGTCCTCCTCAGTGACGGGTCTCTCAGCCATCGGCGTGATTCTGTAGCAATGGCGAACGTCACCACTTTCCCAGTCAAAGGTGCCAGCATGGAGGACCCTTCTGTTGTCCCAGGCAACCACGGTTCCAGGTTCATAGCTGGCCCTGACTTGGAGGTCATGCGAGTGGTTGACGTGGTCGAATAGAACATTCAAGATGGCGTCGGACTCCTCTTTCTTGAGCCCATCAATGGCTTCTATAAACGTTGGCACGAATAGAGATTTGGCCTTTGTCACCGGATGGATACGCACTAAGGGATGGATCACGGTGGAAGGTGGTCTTCTCTCAATACCACCGCCAGCTCTTGAAAATGCAGCCTGTGTCTCTGAGGAGTGTCTGGCCTTGAGCCCAGACACAATCTTCTTGAACTGTGGCGATAACCTGTTGTAGGCTTCAACAGTGTCACTAAAGATTGTGTCTCCTCCGGTCTCGGGCCCTTGCAATATTGTGAAGAAAGTGGTTCCCGGTGGATACTTCTCATACGTCACATCGCTGTGCCATCCCCGAACAGAGAGTTTGTCCTGGAAAGTCTTGTTGTACTCATTGGCATCTTTTCTACGGTACACGACATGGAATTCAGGGTACTTTTCAGGTGCACCTGATGATGGATGGATATGGAGAGGCCCAAAGTAGGAACCGAACTGTTTGTTGAACTCGAGCCCTTTGTCCTTTAGATCTTGGTCTCTAAAGACAACAACACCACGTTGAGCAACGAAAAGTGCCAGATCGTTCTTTGCAGCATCGTCCAACTGTGAGAGTTGGATTCCTCTCACCTCACTACCCAATTTTGGACTTAGTTTCTTGATTTGAAACTCACTATCCTTTGGGAATAAGTTTCTCAGCTGTGGGTGGGCTAGATGACCACGATCACTGAATGACTTGTTGAAATCATCAGAGTAAGAATCGTACTTCTCCTTGGGATCCCATGTTGGTAGCCATTCAGGGTATTCAACGGTCTTATACTCAGATTGGCTCACTTTTTTCAGCCCAGTGGCATCTTCTTGGTCTTCATCTTTTCTGAAATGGATATCAGAGACGTGATTGATGTTACGGCCTATACCTGGTAATTGAATTGTGGCTGACATTTCTTGTTTGCTTGCAACTGTCTCAACAGGGTGGACGTAAGGAACAAGGAGGGTATCACACCCCCTTTATATAACTTCACAGTGGCCCATATCATCCAATCCGTCACTCTTTATGAGAAAGTGGAGCTTCCAGTGTGGTCTCCACTCTTGTAGCTTTAACGTTGTGGCTGAAATTGAGCATTATCCCGTGCACTACGAACAGTGTGAAAGTAATAGGGTATTAGCCACAATGGTCTTCTCCTATTACAAGGAGCCACAGTTTATATACCGGGACCTAAAGGACAAATTGGTAACAACCCGTTGCCACTGATCACTAGTTCGCTGATAACTCATCTTTCCTAGTTGTTTAACCTACTAGGCTACCGTGTCTTGTGGCATGGCGTTGTGTTATAACTTTCCTCGGCTTGTACAAGACAGCTTGTCACTGTCTTTTCAAGCAGCATACCGGCGTGTGAAATAAAGCTATCGCAGGGAACCAAGGCTCTTTACGTGTATCATCCTACGATTATGGAGTTAAACAGTTATACTGGTATTGAGATAAAAACAGTCAAGTTTGTTCACACAGGCATATATAATGCCGAGTGGGGCAATACACAATAGAGTTCATTGGATCTTAGCATGAAGCTTTTAGAAGTAAGTGATTGTGGTATGGTATGATGAGACCTGAGAGGTACTTGGTACCTCGGTTTGTCCATTGCATGTGTCGTAATACTCTGTAACCATGAACATGGACATCAGGAGGATGGTCTGTTGGTTATTCTCTGTATGACCGTTGGTCAAAGTTGCAACACTAACCAAGCTTGTGTCTGGCTCTGGAGTTTCACACGATACGGAGTATGATTGTGAGCTAGCTTTTGAAATGAGAGCTGTGATAGATAATGCGAAAGTCAAAGGGAATCTCATTTTTTGTACCGTTTGTTGTTGCTGTTGTAGTTGTTCTACTGATGAATCAGACAGTCGAAGAGTACTGATTCACTGGAGTTATATACATTTGCCGGTTTTCAATCTCCTCTCTGTTTATATATAATGGCCCTGTTATGTGACCACTTCATTGACATTAAGCCATACAGTGCTAACTCTGTTTGGTATCTATACAATTTCCTCATCCGGATAGATCAATGGAGGTCCCATGCAAGGAGATGAAGCTGCTCAACAGATGCTACCACCTGTATATACGTTGCCCCAAAACAAAAGCCCACGAACTGGCTCTAGTCCGCATTCTACACCTCAGAGCACATGGAATCGTCTACGCAATGGCGACTGAAAGTGTTGATACAAGTCGTCACACATGTATGCGTATGCAGATGGTGATATATGAGAGGTTGAGGATTGTACTATAACCACACCAGCGAAAACCCAGTCACGTGTGTGTCACGTGAATGCCCTTGTCAAATAACTCAATAAAAAGAAATTCCAAACCAAATGTTCCAGCCCGTGCGCTCCCTTCCATGGGTTTTCCCCTGTTTTCAGTTGCTGCTCTCTCCCGAAGGATGTTGAAATCACAAGCCCTGCCTCATTTCCGCGAATATTGCCTATTTGGTGCGCCCGACGCGTCAATTGATTTTCTCTGTGTGGTTTTTATGCTCGCATTCCAACTTGGTTACCTTGGCAGCGCAGGACTTCACCCTCCAACCGTTGGAAAAAAAACCAAAAAACAGCACACACACATCACTGAGAGAAAATGAAGGCTTTCCAAAGGAGGCACCGCCGCATAAGGAATCCTAATATGTGCGTCAACCATTTTTTCTGTTCTTTTTTTGGCCTGGTTCTGGTGCTTTTCCTTTTTGTGTCTGAGTGGTTTTTGTAGTTTTTGTGGTCTACCTATTTATGTTTTTTTTTCTGATTTGCTCAACACAAAACAAATCATCCCAGTCTTGAAGCTCACATTCATTGAAACAAGCGTTTGTCCCTTGTGTGCTTTACCTTCATTAAACGTCTCAGTTGCCCGTTGTCTCTCTACCGTTCTTGAGCCTTAGCATCTTCCCTTGTGTGATTTTGCACCGTTTCATTTCCCGTTGGAAGGGGCTGTTTTTTCTTTTCCTTTCTGTCGTTTTTGGCTTTGCAAGTTTGGGAGTTCTGATAGCAAACTATCAATTTCACGTGTTCAATAGACAGCACAAATAGGGAGAATCTATATCTTTTCGATAGCCTTGAACTCATTCTCTTGCGATTCGCTTACTCTGAAGCAAGCGCTGTGTTGAAGAAGCCATTTCGGTGCATTTTGTGTTAACCGCCAACTGTACCCTTTGTTCATTTGTTTGTTTTTTTACGTTCTTCACTGATTCAGGCTCCTTGCTACTATCCATAACTACTGATTTCCCTCTCGTGTACACACATATCACTGATCTCATTCTCTCTCTGATTGCACTGAGCTAAATGTCTACGAGAAATTTGACCGACCGCTCGCCTCAGGCGAACAACAACAACAGCGGTGATTCCGATGATTCGGAACCAAGAAACCCATTTTTGCAAGAGGAATCGAGCTCATTGACAAACAGCAGTGAGGACTCCACCACGCATCTTACTTCAAAGAGACCAGCAAAACCGTTTATCGATTATAACGGCTACTACAGCCAACAAGGCTCTTCGAATTCTCTCAGCAAGAACGATTACAACTCTTACTCATCTTCAAACATATCTGGAATCGGACAGAGCTCGCCAAATCTAAACAACGATATCTATTCACCTCCTGAATATGATCGATATCCATCCATGGGGCGTGATTCAAGAATAACATCCATGGCAAATTCCACGAACTCCAATACAAACCTATTGGGTCATAACAAGAAGGGGTCTCTATCTTCGCAATTGTCAACGTCCGAAATTTCAGAAAACTCTTCGAATCCGTTCTTGGTTGATGCCGACTTTAGTCCATTTGGTGGATACCCTGCATCCTCGTTTCCCCTACACATTGATGAAAAGGAGCCAGATGATTATTTGCATAACCCTGATCCAATCGCAGATGCATATGCCGATAAGCATAGATTCATGAGCGATTTCAAAAATATGGACAAGAGATCAACGGGTGGTTTGATAGGTCTTATCGTTCTATTTCTTGGTGCAATAGCGCTTTTCATTATTGTTCCTGCCTTAACATATACAGGAGCAACTACTCATGGTTCAAATACACAAGTTTATGAAGTTTTAACGCAATACCAATACCAAACTTTGAGTGCTATTAGAACGTCGTTGGTTGATCCGGATACGCCTGAAAGTGCACTCACTAGATTGGCAAATGACGGGACCAATTGGACTTTGGTATTTTCAGATGAATTTAACGCTGAAGGTCGTACGTTTTACGATGGTGATGATCAATTCTGGCAAGCTGTCAATATCCACTATGCTGCAACAAATGATTTAGAATGGTACGACCCTGATGCCGCAACAACTACAAATGGTTATTTGGAATTGAGAATGGATGCATTCGAAAATCATAATTTGTTTTACAGATCAGGTATGCTTCAGTCTTGGAATAAGATGTGCTTCACAGAAGGTTTGATTGAGGTGTCTGCAATGTTACCAAATTTTGGTAATGTTACTGGATTATGGCCAGGTATCTGGACAATGGGAAATTTAGGTAGACCTGGATACTTGGCTTCAACTAATGGTGTTTGGCCATACACTTATGAAGCGTGTGATGCCGGTATCACTGCCAATCAATCATCTCATGATGGTATCAGCTATCTTCCAGGCCAGAGGTTGAGTGTATGTACCTGTGACGGTGAAGACCATCCAAACCAAGGTGTTGGTAGAGGTGCACCTGAAATAGATGTCATTGAAGGTGCAGTTGATTCTACCTTGGGAGTTGGAACTGCTTCACAGTCTATGCAAATTGCACCATTTGACATCTGGTACATGCCAGATTATGAATTTATTCAAATTTACAACTTCACAGTGACGGCTATGAATACTTATGCAGGTGGTCCATTCCAGCAGGCTGTATCTGCTGTGTCTACTTTGAACACTTCATGGTATGAACTGGGAGACACCGCAGGTCCTTATTTCCAAAAATATGGATTTGAGTACCGAAATGATGATGACGATGGGTATTGTACATGGTTTGTTGGTGATGATCCAACTTATACTATCTACGCCACCGCACTACACCCAAACGGTAATGTCGATTGGAGAAGAATTTCTAAAGAACCAATGTCAATAATTTTAAACTTGGGAGTTTCAAATAACTGGGCTTATATCGATTGGGCTTCAATTGTTTTCCCTTCAACCATGAGAATTGATTACGTCCGTGTTTATCAACCTGAGGGTATGAATCAGGTCACTTGTGATCCATCTGACCATCCAACTTATGACTACATCATGAACCACAGAGCCGCCTACTGGAATGCCAACTATACCTTGTGGGAAGATGCTGGTTATGACACTCCAAAAAACATCTTGACGGGTAACTGTCGTAGTTCCAAGTTCTCACTGTGATGTACTTTTATTGGGTTGTTTTTGTTTTGAGGAAATGGAGCTTTATGTGTGTCTTTTCCCTCCATCCTGTATAAAGTGTTAGCTTCAAAACGAAAGAAGGGGACATACACCCTTTTTGCCGGAATTGTGTATCCTTAGATTATTTGTGTTTTTATGTTTTCTTGTTTAGCCTATTTCCAATTTACGTAAGGGTTCAACACTATCATATATATAGATATATATATATATCCACTACTCTTCATCTTCATCATCTTTTTTGACGATACCGGATTCGTTTAACAAGTTGTCAATCTCTGCTGGCTTCCAAACACGTTGTGTTAGCTCTCCCTTTCCATCTCTTGAGATTGTTGCGAATTCAATCTTTTCGCTTGTTAAAGAGGTTGAGTCCATTGTCTTTGACAACACTTTTAAGGCCAATTCTGAAGCTGTTTTCAAGTTGATTCCATCTTTATAATCCTGTTTAAGCAAGGTCTGAGCTGCAGCATTGTTTGCGCCGATACTGGTTGCCTTCCAGCCGGAGTAATTGCCCGATGGGTTTGAAGTGTATAGTTGGAAGCCATATCTGTCGTCATAGCCTGCATAGATGAAGGATACACCAAAAGGTCTCAACCCTCCGTGTTGTGTATAGCCTTGTTTAACGTCACATAAACGGCGAACCAGCATCTCCACCGGAATGTCCTCGTTGTACGTCTTGAGATACGATTGGGCCTGCACACGTCCGCTGTTTATCAATATACCTGCATCGGATGTCATTCCAGCAACTGCAACTATAACGTTGTCGTTTAGCGTGTAGATCTTTTCAGCGGAGGAATCCTGCTCTAAAAGTTTTGAAGTGACTTTCCTCTCAGCAGCCAGCACGATACCATCATCCGCAAGAATTCCTATACAGGTGCCGGCATGAGAAATCGCTTCTAACGCATATTCAACCTGACTTGGGAGTTAGTTCATTGTGATTTCAATTTTGCCACCAGTCGTGTATATACATATCACTGCCCGCCATCGGATGCCACCTTCAGGATATGACATAGACTATAGAAACTCACTTGATAAAGACGGCCTTCTGGAGAGAAGATCGTTGTTCTACTATCGTATCTTCTTGATCCCATTGCGGCGCTTGTTGTATCGCTCGTCCGTTGATGTTCGTTGCGTACTTGTTTGTTTGTGCGCTTGTTTGTTTGTTTGTTGTTCTTTGTTGAAGTTTTCTTCTAAGGGTTTCGCGAACTCGTTTTCAATATGGTCAAGGATGACAACCAGTAAAACCAGTAAAACCAGTAAAACCAGATTAACACGAGGCCAACCAATGGAACACTTGCCAGATAATTGGACCTCTCACGTTGCTCCGTCCGGTGAGTCTTACCGTTATGACGTGATTTCTTGAAGCAGTTGAGATTTCTTCTGTTTTTCGCCCCCATGGCACCAACTAACATACGGCTTTTTAGGGCATAAGTACTACTATAACGCGGTGACGAAGGAATCCACGTATACCAAACCAATTATAGAGAGGGACAATCAAGGAAGCGTACCCTTGTTTCGAATACCGCTGGTTCCACAATGGTCATTGGTTATAACGAATCTTGGGGATCACTTCTTCCATGATGAATCGACAGGTGAATCTTACTGGACAGTTGATAATGAAGAAGTTAAACAGTCCATTGATAAGTTGAACAAGGATGGCTTGGTACTTTTGATCGCTAAGGCGAGGGGTTTGGACTTGGATACGGATATGTTGCTTAAATTGGAGGAACTGGCCTCATATCGACGTGATTGTAATAGAGATGATCACATTGTCAGAGATGACCACGTTGTCAGAGATGACCACGTTGTCAGAGATGATCACATTGTCAGAGATGATCACATTGTCAGAGATGATCACATTGTCAGAGATGATCACATTGTCAGAGATGATCACATTGTC